>NC_080104.1:5642736-5792736 GCF_950005125.1 Chionomys nivalis
CCCGAAATAATCACACAGAAACTGTGTTAATTAAATCACTGCTTGGCCCATTAGCTCTAGCTTCTTATTGACTAGCTCTTTCATCTTAATTTAACCCATTTTTATTAATCTGTGTATCGTCACGTGGCTGTGGCTTACAGAGTAAAGTTCCGTCCAGCATCTGTCTCTGGTGGAGCTGCATGGCTTTTCCTGACTCTGCCTCCTTTCTCCCAGCATTCAGTTTAGTTTTCCCCACCTATCTACCTTATCAAGTCAAACCAGTTTCTTTATTAATCAATGGTGTTCACAGCCTACAGAGGGGAATACCACACCAATAGTCTTTTCACAGCAATAAAACCCAAACTAAGACAGCCAGCACAGACACATATATTTGAATACTTGGTCTCAGGTTGGTAGACTGTTTCGGAAAGATTGGGACATGTGATCTTGTTAAGGAAGGTGTGTCGCTGGGGGCAGGTTTGGGGTGTCAAATGATTATGCCACTGTTCCTTTTATGCCTCCTGCTTGTGGATTAAGATGTGAACTCTCAGCTGTCCCTGCCCCATGCCTTTGCTTGACCATTGTGGACTCTAAGCCTCTGCAGCTGTAAGCCAAAATAAACCCTTTCTTCATAAGCTGCCTTGTTTGCGCTGTTTTTGCCACAGTGAAGAGAAGTAACACAACTGGCTAGCCCAAGCTGCAGGGCATTCTCCATTCTGCCTTCTTTTTCCTAAGCCCAAGGCAACTTCCTTGAGGCACCCTCCTGGCTGACTCGAGGCTTCTGGGGCTTTATTCCCTAACATGACAATTTTCTCATAAATTCTGCCACCAGCCTGCAGTGTTGGTGACTTCTGCTGTAGAATAACCGGAGAGGGGAAAGTATGGCCTGCCTTGTTCTCTCATCTGAAGGACATAGCACTCTGTCAGCTGGCTGCTGTTGGCTGAGGTCCTCTGCCAATTAAGGGAAGCAATTGCCGGGCTGAGCATCCTCTTATGAGCCGAGAGTTTGAGTCCTGGTACCCACCTTTGAATTTGGGCAAATAGTTAAACCTTCTCCATCTGATGACTGTGAGAGGACTCAGTGAGTGAAGGCATGAGAAGGCCTTGGGACAGGCTTGATTCTTCAATAGTCTACAGGGTTTGTTCACCATGGGAATGGGATTAGGGTGTTCCCACAGTCTGTTGTAAAAGAGAGTGGATGAGGCTGTGTAATTTGACTGAAGAGGAGGACAGCTGACAGAATGACACCAGTGGTATAGAAGACAAAGGCCAGGTTGTCCCACACACCTCCACTGAGGTGGCCTGCATACTTAGCACTGGCTGGTGAGGCTGTCAGGATATAATCCATGCTCAGTCTGGGAACATGGCTCTCCTCTCACTGTCCCAGGTGTCAACATCCCTATGATGCTGTGGAAACAAAGACTGAGAAAAGAACCCTTGAAAAGACTGAAGATTATCCAAGTCGGATTTCTTATCAATTCTGTTGAGTGCCAAGCATAGTACTAATTAGATTTACTTAAACCAAAATCAATGTCCTATGACTAGTTCTATCAAACTTTCTCATGCTTTGATCAAACTGCTTTGTATGAGAGATGTGGGCATTTGGGGCATCACCACAGTGGCTACAGAACTTCATCACAAAATGCAAGAAGTAAGAAAACTCATACAACATGGCAGTATTCACTCCACACCAAAGTTTGCCATTCAGAAAGTAGAAAGAATATAGGGATAGCCACACCTAATATCGCCAGGATGACTCTTCGTAAAGGCTGGGTCACTTAGAAGGGGATGTCTTCCCTTCAATAGAATGGTTCTGTATCTTGAATTCCCTAAATTCAGCAATCCATATTCATTGTGGAGGCAGATGGTTAAGTTCAGCTCTGCCTGATACTGACAGGGATTTGACCTTCTGGGAAGCCCTTGGAAAAACAGGGGCAGCTCAGTGCTTAGACAAAATGGACTGAAGTCTGAAATAAGTTTGTTCTTCTTAGGCTATCAATAGCACTTGAGTTAATTAAAATTATTTTATAGACATCTATTTTCTATAAGGATTGACTGTACAGTACATCTATAACTAATAACTAATAGTCACAATGCACTTGTGACCACTATAGCATGAGATGTAAAGTCCACAAGCAGTTCATTTGCTCAGGCTATGGCTGTTCTCCTCAGAGAATGCCTGATGTAGACCTTCAAGGCTATAGGTGGGCAAGGGTAATACATGGTACTGATTTCTGTGGTCTCTGCTTTAAATACATACACACTAAAGAATCCAAGCTAGAGCCCGGCTGGGGTGGAAGACTGGGATTCTTGTCGTGGGCCACCAGGACCTGTGCTATCAGGGGATAATAGTTTTCTACAGATCTGTGAGGTGCCATGTGCTCATAGAGACCTTGACTTCGGATACGGAGTGCTTGATTTCTTGTGGCTGACCCAGCTCTTCTGGAATCTACTTGGAGCTGAGCCCTACACGACAGTGACCACGAGGAAAACCAAACACATCATTTTTATAGACACCTCTGCTACACTGTTTCAAGGACTTCTCAGAAATGCTTTCTCTTCCCTGTGGCAAGGGAGGGAATTGAAGGAGTAGGGTCCCTGTTCACTATTAGGGGGTGTCTGTGTATGTTCCGTGATTAAAAATGTTCAGCAACACAGAGAGTCTGGGAGGAGATGAAAGAGAAGATGAAAGGAGACTCAGCTGAGTCTGCCCGTGCTGGGGGACAGGGTCGCTTGGTCACACCCCTTCTGCAGAGCTCGCAGACTGAATGGTTCTTCCAGAGGAGCTGTCAGCTGATGCAGATACATCTGCAGCTGATCCAAGAACAGGATAGTCAGTGTCCTGAGGGGACATGTACACACCGCACTGTCCTTCCAGGCTAACAGCAATATTTTCTCTTTCCCTTCTACCCAGATTTCATTTTGTCTCTATCTTCTCCTCTTTGCTTTTCCTTTAAAAGAGGGTCCTCACGTTAGAAGCGTTCTTATTAAGTAACCCTTGCAGAGGGTGGCAATGACCAGCCGCCGCTGTGATGAGGACAGGAAACCGATGGCCTACCCTGCATCTGCTCCAGGCCTGCTGTCATCCACCCTGACTTGATTTAGCATTGTAACCAGCCAAAACATGGAAACCAGAAACCGAAGGCTGCGTCATGGAAGATTAGCACAGAGAACCACAGTGAATAAAGAGGTTGGATGGAGCGTGGACTCAGAAGCTTTCCCCACAGCAACCTTCTAGGACTCTGGGGTTCAGCTCACATACATTTTTTGATTGCTGGTCTTCTAAAAATTCAATAAACAGCTCCCTTTCTAGTGACTTTCTAATAAATTGGTCTACAGGCTACTGCCTGGCAGTTCTCAAGACCTTCCATGTATCAGAGCTGTTGAACTGGACACCCATTAAATAGAACATGTCACCTGATTGTTGAACACCCTGACAACTGTCCAATCTATCTGATATTGTTAATCTGACTTAATATAGTTGAAATAAAATAGAAAAAAATCTACTTGGCGCCGGACTTCGAAGGAACTCAAATCCCTTTCTAACTACAAAGCTTGCTGCTTAGTTGTACAAATACTTGTGGGTTTGGCACGTGTGAGTGCCAATTTGTTGTTCTAATATAGAGCCGGAAAACAGGCCCTCGGCGCATGGGATGAGTTAGATTCTTGGAAGAAGCCGAGGCGCTGCAGGCAGGACTCTACAAGTAAGCGCCTACTTCAAACCTGAAAGAAAATATTTTTGGTGGTTATCAGGTACAAAGAAGAGGCAATAAGTAAAAGAGGCACAAACGCACCCTGGGGTTAAAAGGACTACTTTTTTCTCCACATAGATGTGACTCCTGATCTCTGAGTTTGACTTTGACTTTGAAAACTTAGTTTGAGGATTATAAGGGAAAAAATGAAGGAATCATGTTTCTACCTAAGTATGAGAGTATTCAACTAGGAGGAGCCATCATGTAATTAAAAATCACAAGTATGCCTTCCACTCTCTGTCAGAAAGATGGATTGCCTCATGACAAATTCACACAGGAGGCCCTCCGGAGAAAGTTTGATTGGTTCACCAGATTTAGGTTTTTGTGTGCTCAGAGTTAGTGCTTCTCAGACTTCAGTGGACAGAGGAATTCCCAGAGGGTTCTTGTTAAAATGTGGATTCTGGTTCAGCAGGTTTTGGGAGGCTCACTAGTCTGTGTTTCTGATAAGGTCTGATGGAGTCCAGGGCTTCCGGGGCCCTGGTTGGGGATCTTGAGAGCTGACTCGCTGGTCTGGAGGGCATCCTGCTCTTGCACCAGGAGTCCCACTCCAGGTGAACGCAGTGCCTCCAGCCTCTGCAGGCACCTGCACTCACACGCTCATCCCCCACAACACAACACGATTAAAACACACAAAAAAGTCCAGTTTCATAGTTGATCTTACGTTGGAATCAGTCTTGGGCCTTTTCTTATCCTCGGGTTTGGGGAAGAGCCCCGGACCGTGAACAAGCTGGGCAAGTGCGTGTCCTCTGGCTGCATCACCAGCCCCGCTAGTGACCTTTTTAAAAACTTCCCAAGATGAATTATTTCAATGTGCAGCCACGTGTGAGAATCATACCCATGAAAGCAGTCAATATTCAGACCAACTCTGAACCTGAGAGTTGGGGTAAATGTTAAGTATATGTTACAAGGTGCATAGCCCAGCACTTGTCATCTGGGGATCCTTCCATAAGCCTTAACTGTTGGGACAACTTCGGCGGGCCCAGGAGACCTTGCTCAAGGCTCAGACAGCACCAGTCTACAGACAACTATGGGAGATGTCAAGGTAAATGGCAGGGTGGGTGACAGCAGCCCTCGTTAGCTGTACCTCTGAGACAGCTGCGACAATGTGAGACACAGCCCGATGACGCTTGGAAGGAAGAACCTTGAGAGGGTGGTCACACTGGGGAACAGTAGGAGGTTCCCTAAAAAATCAAAGATAGGGCTGGTTCAGTTGATAGGAAACCCATGCCATGGGAACCCAAACTTGATCTCAAAAATGCACATTAGCAAAAGCTGGGCATGGTTTCTTGCTTGTAATCCTAGCATTGGAGAGGAGAAGGTGGATCCTGGGGCTATGCAGGTAGCTAGTCTTGCCTACCAGGTGAGCCCCAGGCCTGTGAGAGAGCTCATCTCAATAAATAAATAAATAAATAAATAAATAAATAAATAAATAAATGCTCCTAAGGAGTGATATCAGGGTCAGCCTCTGGCTTCCACACTCATCTGCATAGCAACACACATTCGTGCACACATTCACACACACACATTCACACACATCCACACACATTCACACCCACATATCTACACAAAGACTTTCACATGCACACAGTCACACACACACATCCACACAAACACATGCACACATAGACACACACATGTGTATACATTCACACACACAAACACATATTCTCTTTCTGTCTTACACACACATATTCATATGTAGACATATCCCATAATATGCACACAAGCACACACACACATCCCATCCCCCTCTCTCACACACACACGCGCGGCAAACTTTGAGGGCTAGGAGTGTAGTTCAGTGGTACAGCTTGCCTTCCATACACAAAGTTCGTGGTGAAATTCCCAGCACCACAAAATAAAGAGTAGAATTGGCACATGATTCAGCAATTCTCTTCTGCAGATAAACTCAGAGGAACTGAAAGCAAGGCTCAATGGGATGTTTGCACACTTGTGTTCATAGCAGGGTCATTCACCAGAGCCAAGTGGAAGCCACCCAAGTGTACCCACACAGATGAACAAATACCACAAGAAAAGTAGGGTAGTATGCAGTGCCAGAAAAGAAGCAACTGTCACAAAGTACAACTTGGCTGAACTTGAAGAACAATGTGTCAAACAAAATAAACCAGACACAGGAAAGACACTGTGTGATTCAAATTATGTGAGATGCCTGCTAAGCAGCTAATCTCTATAGACAGTGGCTGGAGGGAGACAGGAAGTTCTTGTTTAAGAGCACAAAGTTCTAGATTCAGCAAGATTGAAACACTCTAGAGTTTGGTTGCATAACAATGTGACATTCAGAAAGATTAAAATTGGTAAACTTTATGTGGTGTACCTTTACAACATTTTAGAAATAATTGGCTGCCATGTGGTGGTGATGTTTGGAGAGGTTCCGGAGCCCTTAGGAAATACAGCTTTGGTGGAGGAAGTATGTCACTGGAAGGTGGTCTTTCAGGGTGTATAGTTTCACCCCACTTTCCCCTTGCTGTCTCTACTCTCTGTGTTGGGATAACATGTGATCAGCAGGTTCTGGCTCCTGTGGTCGCATCATGCCATCCTCATTATGAACCCTAACCTCTGGAACTATAAACCAAAGCAAACCTGTCCTTCCTTCATTGCTTTTGGTCATGGTGTTTTGTCACGGCTACAGAAAAGTAGCTACTATATAGTTTCTGTCTCTGCATTTCTAGAATCTGCAAAGTCTTGTGTCCATGAAAAAAGTATCTGGGAGGATATCTGGTTACCTGTGACAACTATATCAGTCGAATAATGAGTGCATGATGTGTCACTTTGCTAATCACTTTATATTTACTTATCTACATTTGCCTACAATCTAACCCTGAATCCATCTTGTTTCAGATGAGAAAGCTGAGGCTGAAAGAGACTGTCTTAGTTAGGGTCACAATTGCTGCAATGAAACATGATTTGTTCCCCATGACTTGCTTGGCTTGCTTTCTTATAGAACCCAGGACCATCAGCCCACGGGTGGAACCACCCACCATGGGCTGGGCCCTCCCTCATAAACCACTAATTAAGACCTTATGGAGGCATTTTATCAATCGGGGTTCTCTCCTTTCAGATAACCCTTGCTAGTGTCAAGTTGACACCAAACTAGCCAGCGCAGAGGCTAAAGGTTTCTGTAAGAATGAGAACTGAGATTCAAACTAAATTAAACTTCTGCTCTTAATTCCCCTACTATACAGGATTAGTGATTAGCAAGTTACTTTTCAGTTCTAAAGCTCATATTATATTGGTAAGAGCATGAAACCTATGTAGACACATGAGAAGGGGAGAATAAGTGGCTATAATAGTTAAATAGTTGAATATTTGGAAAAATAAATATCTTTCTGTAGAAGAAAGGGGTTTGATTGCCAGAAGCATTTAAACCCTCTGGTCTCATAAAAGTTCCTAGAAAGTCTCTAGATGCAGAAGAACAGCCAGATGATGGCCATTCCTGGGTAGATTAATAACCTCCTAGCATTGACTTATATATGATCATACCACTTAAGGACAGAATGCAAATTTGAAAGTTAAAAACTACTTTATTTAAAGGCAAAATCTGCATTAGTCAGGGCTCTCTAGAGGAACAGGAGAGATGGGATAAACACATGTGAAGGGGATTGTGTGGTTTGAATGAAAATGCCCCATAGGCTCATAGGAATTGGTACTATTTGATAGGATTAGGATCTGTGACCTTGTTAGAAGTGTGTCACTAGAGGTGGGCTTTGAGGTTTTAGAAGTTCAAGCCAGGTCCAGTGACTGGCTCTTCCTGCTATCTGCTGATCCAGACGTAGAACTCTCAGCATCAAGTCTGCCTGAGTGTCGCCGTGATGATAAGGGACTAAACCTCTGAAAATGTAAGTCAAGGAAATTAAGTATTTTCCTTCATAAGAATTGGTGTGGTCATGGTGTCTCATCACGGCAATAGAAACACTAACCAAGACCGAAGTTGGTACCAGGGTCTAGGATATTGCTGTGATTGCCTTGACGATGTTTTCATTTGGAGGAATTTGGACTTTGGGGACGTTGGACTACAAAAGCAGTGTTAAGCAGAGTCTAATGAGTCATACTTGTAGGAGCATGGAGGACAGTGGTGCTGAGGGCAGGTTGAATTATAGGGCCGGGTTCAAGGGATTTCAGAGGAGAAGATGTGGCCTAGAGATCATTCTTATGACATTTTGCTGAAGAATGTGGCAGCTTGTACGGCTAAATTGAAGTTATAGCTTACCAGCTTTAGCAGAGATTTCCACACAGCCTACTATTGATTGTATTGCTTGGTTATTAGTGGCCAGTCTTATGCAGATCTATAATGAAAAGGAGCAAGCTGAGCAAGAAAAAAAGTACAAAATACACTGTTTGAGGAAAAGGGGCACTAGGAAATGTAAACAGATTAAAGAAAAGCCTGATGCTAAGAGGAATAAAGGGGGTGGAGACCTGAGAGCAAGACCCCACCCAGATAAGCTTCCAACTTGTGAAAAGGTTAAAGAAAAGTGAAAAGAAATTAAAAAAAAACTTATGGTCAGGCACAGTACTTGGAAGGCAGAGGCAGGCAGATCTCTGAGTCTGAAGTCAGCCTGACCTCAGAGAGAGTTCCAGGAAGTCAAGCTTAAGCAGGGAAACCACAGAAAACCGGTGGAAATGTGTTTTAAGAAGGGGGCTCAACCCTACTAAGCAGCAGATCTTGGCAGCTTCACCTGTGTAGTTCTATCTTTATTATCTAGGATACAGGGAAGGGGTTGTGGAATCCCCCTCTGTGGCTAAGGAAAGTTACTGAGACCAGGCATGAATCAGGGGTGTCCTTGCATGGAGGCCCAGAGAGGCCATTGCATGAAGCTGTGATGATGAAGACTAGATTTCACTGGAGACTCCAAGATGTTAGAGATGCCAGAGTCAAAGGACCACCTGTTGAGGAGAGCTGCCAACAGGAAGGGGAACCAGCTCAAAAAAGAGAAGTGTGTTGCAGTCAACAAAGCTGAAAGGAATTGGAGATCTGAAGAGTGTTCAGACATCAGACATGGAGATGCAGAACTTGGAGTTTGCCCAGCTGGTTTTTGGTCTTGTTTTGTTCCAGTATTTCGTCACCACGCTCCCTTTCCACCATTTTGGAATGGTAATGTATATTCTATGTCACTGTATGTTTGGAAGTATGTGATCTGATTTTTGATTTTGTTTTTACAGAAAGTTACAGTTAAGAGATTGTCAGGAGTCTCAGAAGGGACTTTGTACTTTTTTTGTTGTTGTTTTTTTGGTTTTTTGAGGCAAGGTTTCTCTGTAGCTTTTGTTGCCTGTCCCGGAACTAGCTCTTGTAGACCAGGCTGGCCTCGAACTCCCAGAGATCCGCCTTCCTCTGCCTCCCGAGTGCTGGGATTAAAGGCGTGCGGGGACTTGTACTTTTAAACAGAGTCGAGACTGTGACAGACTGCAAGATATTCGAAGTTGAACTGAATACATTTTGCATTGTGATGTGGCTATAAGCCTACAGGAGCCAGCGAGTAGAATGCAGTGGTTTGGATGAAAATGGCCCCCATAGTCTTATAGGAAGTGGTATTATAGGAGGTGTGGCCTTGTTGGGGTAGATGTGGCCTTTTTGGAGGATGCTTGTCACTGGGGGTGGACTTTGAGGTTTCAGAGGCTTAAGCCAGGCCCAGAGACTCATTGTCTGCCAGTTCAGATGTAGAGCTCCCAGCTTCTTCTCCAGCACTGTGTCTCCCTGTGCGCTGTACACACCCTGTTTCCTACCGTGATGATAATAGGCTAAACCTCCAAACTGTAAGCAAGCCCCAATGAAATGTTTGCTTTCAAAATAGTTGCTGTTATCATGGTGTCTCTTTACAGCAATAAAACCCTACCTAAGACAGAGATCTATTAGACCAAATTTCATAATACAGGCAGGATTATCCATCAGTGGTTGTCAGCACAATGGAGAGACTGAAAACGTGGTAACTTTTTGCAACATGAGGCTCACTGCTTCAGCAGTCTCAGGCTGGTGGTAATGTCCATGGCAGAAGGTAGAGAATCTGGCTTCCAATGTCAGCAAGGCACGGCAGCAGCAGAAGTAGCCGCAACAACAGAGATGCATTCATAGTCAGCGAGTGAACCCTGGTCTCCTGCAAGAGCAGCAAATGCTCTTAACCACTGAACCACTGATTTGTATCACAGATGGCCCTCTTTAATGAGATGTTTATTTATGACAAGGTTCAGATATATAAGTTATTTCTTCCCCAGTATTAATTAATATATCAGTTCCAAAATGTTTGAACACAAGGAAATGTAGGAACAGAGAGGGGAAGCAGGGAAGCCTGGGGGCAACTGGAGAAGACCCGGAAATACAGAGTAGCAGAGTATTTTCTACCTAGGAAATTCAAGAGCAAATAGGAACAAAGTAGCACCATCTCCCACTTTTCTAACACTTACAGAGTGAGTCTCCAGATCACCCTTGAAGGAAACATTTAGAAATTAAGCAAAAATCCAAGATGGCGGGAAAGCTGAGGGTAGTGGACAGAGGGCCTGACTGGGGACGGAGCTCTGTGATGAGAAGTACGAGAGTGGAATGAGCCAAGACTGATGACCCAACTGATGGATAAATAGCAAAGGAAGCCAGAGTGGGGGAGTCGGCGGATGCAGGAGGATTGCATTGACTTTAAGACCAGACGTGGCTGCATAGAAAGACGCTGGTTAAAACAAAAACTAAAATCTGAAAGGTATCAACTCCTTGTTTAGACTGGAAAATGACGGGTCCAGATATGATGTGATAGAGGAAGAAAGGCAAAGGCTTCTTGAACAATTTAGATACTGTTGACATTCCTTAGGGTCACCACTGACATGAGGTAAATAAATGGAAGAAAATGTCAAAAAGTAAGTACACATGATGCAAGGATACGTTTTAACCTTAGGGGTTTAAGAAAAGGCTTTGAACATAATGGGTAAGTTGAAATTTTGAGAAAGAAGATAATGAGTTTGATTCACAGTTGGAGTCTGCATAGATTTCTGTTACCAAAAATCCATGCAGATACCTTCATTTTTAGGGCAAACCACTGTGTTTCATTGTTTTAAACATTATAGAATTATGGACTTAAAACCACATTTGCTATAGTTTAGATTTAAGTTCTTGATTCCTAGAGAGGAATTCTTGGGAGGTGGACTCTAGGAGGAAGGCCCCAGCACACTAGAGTGTACCTGTGAATGGGAAGTGTGAGCTCTGCCTCTTCCTCATCCACTCTTCTGTTATAGTATAGCCATGAGATGGGAGGTCCCAACTTGCCTTGCCTTACTTACAGAAGCTAAGTAAACAGTGCAACTTAATCATAGAGTAGAACTTCTGAAACCATGAACCAAAATAAATCATTTCTCTACATAGATTGGTAGCTATACCAGAAAGTGGCCCAACTCATCGGAGTCCTCTGTAACTCCCTGGCCATGGCCGGCATTCCTTAAGGGAGGAGCTGGAATTTGCATAGATGACTCTGACTTTGTCCATTCACCTCTCCAGTCCACTTGCTGGCCCTCTGCTCTCAACACCAGGAAGGTGTTAACATTCAGATTAATCTGAAAGAAGAGACTCAGTCATGGGTAAAGAGATGAGCACATATGTCTACCAAACATCCACAGCTTTGTGGTGAGCGCTTCAAGTCCCTACAGGCCAATGACTGTCCTCCGCAGGCTGGTTTTCTCAGAACCGTAGCTACAGTCTGAAGGAGGGGTTTCTTTGTTTTCTGCTCTGCCCTTTTACTATGTGATCTGTCTTCAAAGTGATCTAGCTTACTGTCCAACACCTGGCACAAGTGAGGAACTTCTTCAAGACAGAAAGTCTTGGTTAGTGTGGCTAGCAAGTGACTCAGCTGGACTGTAGTGACAGATCCAATGGCCTTGCCCATCAAACACGTGGAAAAAGGGGGAAAAAAAAACCAACTGTATTGGTATGTAATTCATACACTGTAAGCCCCAACAGTCCTAAGTGTAGAATGATTGACTTTTATAGCAATATTGCATATTGAAACATTCTGGTTTTAAGCCATTTTTATCAACACCAACTCCTCAAGCCTATTTCCAGCTAGCCACGGCTCCCACCCCCAGTTGTAGGCAAGCACTGACCCAACCTGGGTCGTTCTCATGTTGTCCCTTGTGGACATTTTGTGTGGATGGAATCATATATAATCTTTTTTTCTTATGTAGCATGGCTTTATTGTTGTTGTAGCTGTAACTTTTTTAGTTGTACTTTGAGAGGAGATCTCACTCTGTAGCTCTGACCAATCTAGAACTCACTACGTAGTTCAAAGATGATCTGCCTGCCTCTACCCCCCAAGTGACAGGATTAAAGGTGTGTGCTGCTATGCCAGGCATACTTTACCCAGCATATTTCTGAGGCTCACGAATAGCATAGCAAGCATTAGTCCTGCACCTTCTGCCTGTTGCTGCTTAACAGCCTTCTGTTGTGCTGCTGTACTCCACTGCATTAGCAACTGACCAGCCAATGGGGTTTTAAGTTCTAAGCTGTGGATAAAGCTGCCACGAACATCAGTTCACATGTCTTTATTTGGGTGTGCATTTTCCTTTGGGTGGGGTCCTAGAATTGCTGGGTAGGATGGAAAGTTCAGGTGTTAGGAGATGTCCCAGTGATTGTGAAATAGCTGGACTATTTTACATCTCACCAGTGATGGATGAAGATCTGTTTCCCTACACGTATCCTTTTTAAATAGGCCACACTACTGGGAGTGAGTAGTTTCTTATTGTGATCTTAATTTGCATTCTCCAATGATGACTAATGATATTGAGCAATTTGATATGTTTATTAGCCATTTATATTTCTTTTTTGATGAAACGTCTATCAAATTGTTGGCTCATTTTATAATTGAGTTGTTTATCTTCATGTAAGTTATAATACTTCATATATTCTGCATAAAGCCCTTAATAAGTATATGATTTTGCAAATATTTTCTTTCATTATCCTAGTACTGTCTTTGAAATAAAAAAGCTTTTCAGTTTGATAAGTACAGTTCATCAATTTTTCCCTTGAAAAATTGTGCTCCTACCAGGCACGATGGTGGTGTACTCCTTTAGTTCCAGCATTTGGGAGGCAGAGGCAGATGGATCCCTGTGAGTCCCAGGCCAATGAGGGCTACATAGTGAAAACCCATCTCAACATCAAAACAAAATAACCCCTCCTAAACAACAACAGCAAATAGGACTCTTGAGTACAGTAGCTAAGAAGTGGTTGCTCAGCCTACAACCTCCAAGGTTTTCTCCTGGAAGTGTGCTTCACGCTTTCATGTGAGTCCACAGTTCACATGCCCATAATACCTGACACAGACACACGGCTGTGTTGGTTAAGACCACAGAGTCTCTAACATCACTTCCGACCGAATCTTGAGATCACAAGTGTGCCTGTGGTAGGGGAATGAGTTTGTGTGAGAGAGACTTGGATGTGAGTGTGGAGGAGGAGGCCAAGCCTGGGACATGCTGACCGCATGTCCTTTTTCAGGTCAGCCAATCAGAATGTACTAGATGCAGTAGCAAGTCAAACTGGCCATCTGGCCGCAGCCTAAAAATGAAAAGCGACTATTTCAATCTGCCGTCTCTGCTCCAGGCGTCACTCAGTACATCTGCATGCTCAATAAATAAACATCTTCGAAACTGCGTGCCTCCTCCCCAGTCTGAATTCATCGGGGAATGGCCCAGCACAGGTGGGAGAAAGCACAAGGAGAAGGGTGAATTAGGGTGGACTTGACTTCCTAGCAAAGCCATCCTGGGGTGGCAGGGCAGATCTCACAGAAAATTCCAAGAATGTGGGAATTTTCCACAACAGTTTTCACCTACAGCCACCAGCCATGTTACCACACGTGATGGCTGTAAGACTCCCAGACACACAAGTTTGTGCATCCTCCTAATTTAATAGCAGGGGCATTCATAAATAACTACCACAGGGTTGATGTTCAAAAATTAATTTTAACCACAAAATGATCCATTATCATATAATCCTGTGACTGGGGAGATGACTCCGTGGGTGAAGTACTTGTTGGGAAAGCATGAGACCCATGTCACATGCGGTCATGGTTGTGTGCACCTATAATCCCAGCACGGGAAGACCCTGGCAGTTTGCTGCCCATGTCTAGTTGATGGGTGGCTTCCAGAGTCAGTGAGACCCATCCACAGAAAAGTAAGGTGAACAACAGTAGAGGAAAACACCTGATGTGGCCTCCACAATAGCACACACAGGCACAAGCACCGATACACATGTGTGTACACATACGTGTGCCCCCCCCCCACCAGTTACGTTAGCACATAATCTTTGAAGATGCTCACTGCAAACACCCTTGTCTCCCTCACAATTTTCAGGACCACATTTTGTGTGTGTGACTGAACCTCATAGCAGAGAAAGTGGAAAGTACACTTGAACGCATTGGCACAGGAGACCACTTCCTAAATATAACCACAGCAGCACAGACACTGAGAGAAACAATTAATAAGTGGTATCTCCTGAAACTGAGAAGCTTCTGTAAAGCAAAGGACACAATCAGCAAGACAAAACAGCAGCTTACAGAATGGGAAAAGATCTTCACCAACCCCACATCAGACAGAGGGCTGATCTCCAAAATATACAAAGAACTCAAGAAATTGGTTATCAAAAGAGCAAATAGTCCAATAAAAAGAATGGAGTACAGACCTAAACAGAGAACTCTCAACAGAGGAATCTAAAATGGCTGAAAGACACTTAAGGAAATGCTCAACATCCTTAGTCATCAGAGGAATGCAAATCAAAACAACTCTAAGATTCCATCTTACACCTTAAGAATGGCCAAGATCAAAAACACTGATGAAAACCTATGCTGGAGAGGATGTGGGGTAAGGAGAACACTCCTCCACTGCTGGTGGGAGTGTAAATTGGTACAGCCCCTTTGGATATCGGTGTGACGATTTCTCAGAAAATTAGGAAACAACCTACCTTAAGACCTAGCAATACCCCTTTGGGTATATATCCAAAGGATGCTCAATGTGGTAACAAGGATATGTGCTCAATTACATTCATAGCAGCATTGTTTGTCATACCGAGAACCTGGAAACAGCCTAAATGCCTCTTGACCAAAGAACGGAGAAAGAAAATGTGGTACATTTACACAATGGAGTACTACACAGTGTAAAAAAATAATGACATCTTAAAATTTTGGGGCAAATGGATGGATCTAGAAAACAACATATTGAGTGAGGTAACCCAGACTCAGAAAGACAAATATATGTACTCATTCATAAGTGGCTTTTAGACATAAATCAAAGAAAAACCAACCTACAATCCCAGAAAGCCTAGACAACAATGAGGACCCTAAGAGAGACATACATGGACCTAATCTACATGGGTAGTAGAAAAAGATAAGATCACCTGAGTAAATTGGGAGCATTGGGACCAAGGGAGAAGGGGAGAGGATATGAAGGGAGCAGAAAAAAAAATGTAGCTCAACAAAAACAATAAAAAAAATTTAAAAAATTGTCTGTGCATGCACGCCCATGGACACACACACATGCAGCAATGCATTCAAGACTGGTAGATAATTTACAACAGTTCATTCTTTCTTTTACCTTGTGAATTCCAAAGATCTGATTCATATCATCAGCCTTGGAGGCAAGCATCCTTATCCACTGAGCCATCTTGCCAGCCTTCATGTACACTTCTTTCATGTTCTCAGAAACAACTCTGACGGTTAGAGCTGTGGAATTGCATTTGTATCCCGAGACATGCCTGTATAGAACTATTTAGAGTTTTGTAACTATAGAACATTAGGCCTTGTGACTGGTTCTACAACTTGCTTTTTCTCATTCACGAATGCTTCTTCATACACCAGGGAATCGTGACCACCTCATTCTGGTGGCCTGAATGTGCCACCTTAAAATTACTGGGATATAAATAAATATAAACTGCAGTTGGATGGCACAGACTCATAGTTCATTTCCAGCTGAGCATCCCTGAGCAAGCCCTTTAGACTCTCTGCGCTTCAGTTCCTAGATCTCTAAAACAGAGTAAGAATGACATGCACCTCAGAAGGGTTTGTGTGTATAAAAGGGTTAATCAATGAGAAACACAACAGGGTCTCATCAGTAAGTAGTCAAGAAATGCTGTCTCCTCATGCATTTTAATGCTTGTGTAGCAGGTCTGTATTATAGTTCATTTTCATAATTATGTACATTTAGATGGTCAGCAGTGCTTTGTAATGACTGGTAAGGAACACCTCGGTTAAAATCCCTAAACAATCTATTGTTCCCACACCCATGCCAGCTTCTGTGGGGTAGACACAAGGAAGAAGCTGAATTCCACAGATATATGGAGTGTGTATGTTTGACACAGCAACAGAGTCAACTGGCATCTGATTTATATTCCTGTCTATGAACCTGAGTGCCCACTTCTCCACACTCTTTTCATCAATTAGTGTTTCAAATGTTCATGCCTCTAAAAAAATGAAGCATGATCTTTCTTTAATGTTTTAATTTGAGCCTCTCTAATTACTAATGGGAACAAAAGCATTTTCCCATTTTTATTGGTCATTGAGGTTTTCTCCTGGATGAATTCCCTCTTTGTAACCTTTGGCTATTTCTGTATTGCACAGTTTGCTGTGGATGATGTATATAGTCTGCATGCTAATATTTGGTTCGCAGCACATATACTGCTGATATCTTTCTTCTGGTTTGGATAGTGAGTTACAGGAGTAATCCAAGGAAAACATAGCCCATCCTCAGATAACTGGGGTCTCAGGAGAAGTAAGCTACAAAAATCACTCTGAAAGAGCAAAAGGTGTCAGTGATCGGGGGAGGTGGGGAGCACAACGCAGAAAGGTCTGGTGCACCAGACACCACGTAGCATCCCTAACAGAGACAATGGCAGTCCCAGGAGGCTCCGAATTTTGTTAACCATTTTTTTGGGACAATTTTTTGGGGCCCCAAACTAAGGGTACTTGTGAAATAGGGGTCTAGGAGAAGCAGTGGTACCCTGTAAGCCTCTGGGAAGAAACATGGTGGATATGATAACAGGAACAAATTGTCAGAAAAAGCTTTGGGTGTGCTGGGAGTTGGCACTAAAGTATCAATGGCAGCATCTCCTCTTGTTGGCTGGAAACAGAGTTTCCATCCCACCAAGACCAAGGCACCCAAGTCTGTACTGTAGTGCTATCACAGGAGATTGTGTGTGTGTGTGGTGTGTGTGTGTGTGTGTGTGTGTGTGTGTGTGTGTGTGTGTCAGAGATCAACTTTTCGGGAGTCAGTCCTCTTTTCCCAAGGTGTTTTTGAGGCAGGGTATGATTGCGGGATGACCAATGCCAGCTCCACGGCAGGCTCTCTCTGTGACGTATGATCGCACGGGATGACGAACGCCAGCTCCATGGCAGACTCTCTCTGTGACATATGATTGCGGAATGACGAAGCCAGATCCCACGGCAGGCTCTCTCTGTGATGTATGATTGCGGGATGACCAACGCCAGCTCCACGGAAGGCTCTCTCTGTGACGTATGATCGCAGGATGACAAACCGCCAGATCCCATGGCAGACTCTCTCTGTGAATTCTGGGGCTGCACAGCAGTACATCACCTCCCCTGCCATATCACAGCCCTGATAATAAATAACACAAACCTGTTTGAACTGGCCAGAATTACCTGCTTGATGGACCTGTGGTTCTACTCAGCAGCTGTTAAAATTAATTTTTATCATCCCTAAGATTCACACAGGTCCTAAAACCCTGGTTCTTTCAGAGTCCTATTCATGAGGGGTTCATTGAGGACAGTAGTGTCTGCACACAAAGGGGATGTTCGGACAGAGGCCTCCATGGAAGACGAAGTCAGAGGTCAAGGGAGTCCCCAGAACCAGACTTGGCCTAACATTGCCAGTTGAGCACCAGAGGCTGGTGTGAGACTAGGAAGAGATTCCATCTGTGACCCCAGAGCAAGGTAAAACTGTGACACCTAGCCTTGGAATTCCAGCCTTCACAGCTGGGAGACATTAACAGTTGCATCCTTCCTGCCCAGGTTTGTGGGACCTCCTGTGGTGTGAAGGGATTGTCCTCACAGTTCTGGAGTGTTGACCGAGTTTTCTGTCCCACTTGGTCCTGCCCGGTCAGGCAACCTGTTCAGTCACAAAGAATTACACAGAGGTCTATATTAATTATAAACTGATTGGCCCAGTAACTCAGGCTTCTTATTAATTAATTATCATAACTTATATTAGTTCATAATTCTTATCTGTGGTAGCCACATGGCTTGGTACCTTTTTTTGGCGAGGCAGTCACATCTTGCTTGCTCTGTGTCTGACTTCCTCTTTGTCTGGATGACAACTGTAGACTGAAACTTCCCTCTTCCCAGAATTCTCATTGCCCCACCTCTACTTCCTGCCTGGCTACTGGCCAATCAGCACTTTACTAAAATACAATCGACAAGGTATAGACCATTGTCTCACAGGGCTGGAGGTTGTAGGACTTTGAGGAGGTGGAGTTTGCCCGAGGACCAGGGTCACTGGGAGCCTTCCTGGAGGTTTCTAACCCTCCTCTCTTCCTGTTACTCTCCATTCCTGATTGTAATTTAGGATGGCCTTCTGACCCCTTGCCTCCAAATCTTCCTACCCTGGTGAATGACCCCTCCAACTGTCACCGAGGACAAACCTTTCGTCCTCAGATTGCTGCTGGTCAGGTATTTTGTTACCACAGTTAGAAAAGTAATGAACCCAAAGATCATAAAAAATTCCAGCACTAGGCAAAAGGCTGCCTCCCTCTCCAGCAAGCCACATGTGCTCCCCACTCTTCACAGGGTCATGATCCACTCCCCCAGGCTTTCAGCTTGTGGCTCTGGGTAGTGCTCACTCTGTAGGAGTCACTTGACTTTCCTTGCCTTGAAATGAAACTGGGAAGTAGTTGGGGGCAGGGAAAGGATGGCTGGTGAGTGAAGGCATCACCATGGCTTGGGTGTTCCAACTCAAGTGTTCTAACTCCTGGAGGCCTAGAGGGGTTGGTTTTCCTGGTAAAACCAGAAGAGAAAAGTAGACTTGGAAGAACATTTGTTGTTTTTGTTGCTGTTGTTGTTGCTACTGGTAACTCAGAGCAATGATGTCCACAGCCCCCTATTTACTATGTGGCTTGTTCAAACAGAGAGTGTGGCCTTTATTGAGCAGAGTAGAAAACTGGTAACTTCTAGACCGACGTTGGTGGGTTCCTGCCTGGAGGGGACAAGGAAGAAGGTGTATAGCTACTGAATGCCTTTAGTATGGTCTTCTCAGCAGACGGAGGCCTTCAGAAAAGTAATTCTCAAACAAGGGTTGTCTGTTGAGTAGTTACATATTTTAATGGGACTCCTGCTTATTTCAACAGCTGTGTCCATTTCCCATCAAACATTTAGGACAGGTAACACGATTGTGCCCATTGTATAACTGAGCACATGGAGGCACAGTGGCTCAATCAATTAGCAAAGCACGAGGTGTCACCTTGCTGCTCATGCCCAGTGAAAGGCATAGAATAAAAAGTTCTGTAAGAGATTGGAAACAGTTCACATCCTACACTGTAACCATACAGCAGCGTGTGTGCGTGCGTGTGTGTGTGTGTATGCATGTGTGTGTAAAATGGGTGTTAGCAAACAATGGATTCAGAAGAAATGGGGTAATGAGGTTTTGCATTGCAGATAGACTGAGGCAAAGGCTGAGGTCAATAGAAAAACGCAATATGGTCCTACAGGCCACGGTTACAAGGCCGACGAGTCCTCCCACAGAATGCAGGTTCCTAGGCGTGGGCAGGCATGGGAAGCAGAGCTTGTTAAAGCCCAGATCTGGGATCGACCCCTAGTTCCTGATTCATTGGATGCAAGGTGGAGCCTGAGAATCTTCCTTCCTTTAAGCTTCCAGCTGATGCTGAGGCTGCCCGCAGGGTCACTGGCTCTGCTTGAGCACAGAAGAGCTAAAATGGAAGCTAAGCTCCTAGAGCTGAGTAGCTATGTGAAAGGTTTGGAATTTTATTTCTAGTTCTGGAGAAATTTACTGTATTTACATCATTACATAGCTCCTCTAGTGTTACCCTTGTTATCATTGTCACACACACACACACACATACACACACTCTCTCTCTAATGAGTCCATTTAGTGTTGCTTGAATGCACACATGTTTAGAGCTGAACACTTGGCGTTGGATGACCTACCAGTAACTCATCCCTGAAGAAAACATTCTCTCCCCCTTGGCAATCTTTGACTTCATGTAGCTCTTCACCTTGGGGTGCAGCCTTGTTTCCTGCCATTCACACTGCCGCATCAACTGGCACTGCTGTGCAGGTCTTGTTTAGGAGCCCACATTTTTGAGATGTCATGGCTGCAGCATCTTCGCTCTATCTCGAAGACGCTGTCTTTAAGAGGTGTCCTGGTCTTATGATCTTCCTGCCGTCTCCTCTGCTGTGTTCCTCGAGCCTTAGGTGTCAGGGTTGTATTGGAGACGTGCCAGTAAAGGCTGGGAAATTTTAATGCTTCATGTGGTTCTACTTGCTTCAGTATAGGATGAGGCTAAAGATGAAAACAATCTTGTTTTATTCATATAAGACACAAAGTCATAACTTAAAAAATCTGATGTAAGACCTGCTATTTATCAAATCTTCAACGAATACAAGAAGCCAGATTGCCAGAAAGTCCGTAGACAAAGGTACTTGCTGCCAAGCCTGACAGCCTGCATTTGACCTTAGACCCTCAACTGGTGGAAGGAGAGAACTGACGCCTGCGAGGTGTCCTCTGGTCTCCACACACATGCCATGGTCCGAGTGCACATAACACCTAGACATAAACAGTTACTTACAATCTTCCACCATCATCCTGGCCATCATCACCACAGTTCTGTTCTCTGTTTTGTTTGTTTTGGGAAGGGGTCTCATAATGCAGCTCTGGCGTCCTTGGGCTTTGAATTCTCCTGCCTCAGCTGCTCGAATGCTGAATTACAGGTACATAGTCCCAAATCCAGCTCTCAGAGGTTTATGCTTATACGTGTGGATGCTCTATATCCCCATCTCATCTCAGCATTTTTGTGTGGAAGACGAAACTTCAGAATAGGTGTATGTCCAAGGCGTGCTGGGAGAATTAACTGACTTGCTCAATAAAAAGCTCAGCAACGATACTTACACGGGTTGGAACTCATCATTATCATTTTCTTCTCCTGATATTGAACATGCATTATAATAATTATTTTATTTTCATTGTGTAATTCTATTCTCAGAGTCACCACCCTGCAAAGTAGAAAGCATGGTCATTTTATAAATGCCAACATGAGGGAGGCAGCAGGCGGAATGCCGGCTCATGACTACTCAGGGTTAAGACTTAAATACACATGTATTCGTTCTACAACACACTGTCCTGTTCTGTGAAGGCTCAACAACTCACCTCAGAAGTAATCAAGGCTGCCCAGGCTAAAGATTGGGGTGTTAAGAGAGTGACTTTGATTTAAAAACATGGGTTTGGAAAAATAATATCACTTGATGCACGAAACAGATCTTGGCTTTGTGCCATCATCATATCCTTCATCTTTTTAGGCAATCAAGAAAAATACCTGATAGAGAAAATGCACCAGGAAGCAGTGGGACAGCCCCAGGCATGGCCCACTTTCTCGAGATGCATCCATCACACTGCTGCTCTTGACCCTCCTGCCTCACCTCATTCGCCATCCGAGTCACCGTCTCTCCACACAACCAGACAGCAGAATGTCAAAGCCATAGTTATAACAACTCCATCCCAGAAAACACTATGTCACACTGTTAGACTCAGATGCCCCCAAAGGAAGAAGAGCGGAAGGCAACCTAGGCACCAGCTTCGAATTTACTGGAGCTAGCAACAAGATGAAAATGATTTTCCTTTGTGTAATTACGGAGCAATCCCCAAAGAAGTCTCTTACGTTCAACTGGCACCAAACGTTAAGGGGTGCTCCTAGGTAGCTTTCCAGGTTATAGAGGAGAGCCAGATATTTACAGAGGCGGGAGCTGCAGGCTTGACCTGGGAGACGGTGCCTTTCCACCATTGCATGTGGCTAATGTTCATGAAGCAGCAGCCTCCAGCAGGAGAAACTCAAATTTTTATGACCTGAAGGCAAAAAATAAACATAACCAGGTGCTGTCGAATGTTCAACTGTGCTGTTTGTCCTCCCAACCAACACCTCCGCGTCTACCTCAGCTTTCAGGGAGAAGGCAATTTTAACTCACTTCCCTTTTGTCTCTGGCTCCCCTTGAAACTAGCAACAAAATTGTTTAGGATAACAGAGTATTCGTACAGAACATGGCTCAGCCAGAAGTGAACCCTGGCTCCAGCCTAGGAGTCCTTTTTCAGGGAGGATTTATGTAAAGCTATTGTTATCTGAATTTGGCTGGTGTGTGCAAGCATGGGGGCTGTTTTTCAGACAATAAGCCTGCTGGGGTATGTTTGGGCCTCTGTTTGTTTGTTTTGATGTGTACAGACTCCAGATGGGTAGCCCTGTGCTTTGTCTAAGTGAGAGGCTCAGGCTGGAGCATCCAGGAAGCTAGAGGATTTGGGGAGGGGATGCAGGGAGCAAAGAAGCGCATGGAGGAAAAGCATGTACTCCCAGGCATACCGTTTCGTGTACAGAAGACCCCCAGTCGCAGGGGCTTGTGAACTCAACAGGAATGTTTGGATTCCAAAATTCTTGCCTGTGGAGACCATGGGGAAGAGAAGTACAAAAGTCCCTGTTACAGGGAAAGGAACGGAGCACTGAGGCTGGGACGTCCAGGCACCTCTGTCGAAGGGCTATATGTCTCCTACACTTGGGGAAAAGACATCCAGGCACCTCTGTCAGAGGATCTATGCGTCTCCTACACTCGGGTAAGGATCACCTCTGTCAGAGGGCTACGCGTCTCCTACACTTGGGGAAGGGCTGCCTTTAGCTCAGTCACCTGCTGCCATCCAACCCTAGCGCATTTGTACAAGACCACTGACGTCTGCCTCAGTGTCTCAGCCTCTTTAGTCCACTCTGCGGAGGGACTCACTACGCTCCGCTTGAATCACTAATGCTGCTCCAGGACCTCTCCTCAGGTCACTGCCTCCCTGTACTCCACTTCTCTGTGGTCCCGCGCCTCAACCTCCCAGGCCCACTTCTTCCCTTCATAGTCCCAAGAACTCAACACGTGGTCTGTCAGCCTTAGAAGACTGTGCCATCGGCCACAGGGGAGTTGCCACACTGAGGCTTCCTGACCTCAGGTTCTTGTGGTCTATGAAGCACCCCACATCGAATCAAGAAATAGCCTCCTCTTTGCTCACCTCTGTCTTCCAGTCTAGGTCCTGGATGTCACTGGAGAAGAATACTCTCATGGATGCTGAGTTTATCCCAAATATGGAACATAGTCACAACATTAGAGTTTCTCTCCCCTTCGCCTCAAGCCCTTTGCCCCCAGTCCTCTCCATTCAGTTCAGAGGCAGAACACCTTCTTTCTGCTGGTACTCACTCATCATAACTGGCCTTCACCTCCTAACTCAGATTTCATTTCGTTCAGCTTCCAGTCCCTCTTTTCCACACGTCTTCACTCTGCAGGTGTCTCCGTCAGTTTTTCTACTGCCGTAAAGTACACCATGACCATAGCTATGCTTATTAAAGGATTTAAAGGATTAAATCTTAGCCTGCTGGGAGGGACATTACTGAGGCCTGGTTCTGAGGTTTCAAAAGACTCTCACTACTTCTGTTTTGTCTCGTTCTACTTACGTTATGGTTGTGTCTAAGTTGTAGGCTCTCAGATCCTGCTCCAGCACCATGCCTGCTTGTCTCTGCCCCGTTTCCTGCCATGACGGTCATGGACTCTAACCCTTGACACCATGAGTGTCAAATGCCTTCCTTTATACATTGCTTCGGTCATGGTGTTTTATCATAGCAACAGAAATGCCACTGAGACTAGCCCGAGGGGAGAGCCTACAGGCGTTAGCCCAGAACCTGTAGTTTCCTGAGGTTCTGTGATTTTAAAATCGTGATGTACTTTTGACAGATTTACCACAACTGATTGCTTGAAGCCGTGTGCATCTGCCGCATGCCATGTGGACTTGCCACACTCCATGGGGACTTCAGTGTTTCAGAACTGCTGGCTTGCCCTTCGCTCTGCATGGAGAAGCGCATGTTGTTCTGTAACCGTAACTGCTATAGGGCCGGGAGGTGAATTGCCACCATGTTGCACTGGATAACAAGAACCTTGCTATGTGTCATGGGTAAGCATGAATCGTTGTCTTGCTGTGAAGGGACACATGTGTAGGGTACACTGTCTCAAAACCACCACTGCAACTGGAGTGGAAAGAAAATGGCCACAAAGCTGTACTGGATAACCGTGGGTCATTGTCATGTTTTACTGTAAAGGGCAATTTCCCCCTAGCTGCTTCCAAGTAATCACTCAGTGGCTTATATGAATTATTGATGTTCAACCAGCAGCTCAGGCTTATTATAGCTAATTCTTAAATTTGAATTAACCCGTGTTTCTATGTTTTGCTACGAGACTCAAGGTTTGTTACCTCATTTTCTACACATCCTGCTTATTTGACAGCTGACTGGCATCTCTCTTGACCATGCCTTGCCTTATCCATGTTTTCAGTTTGATTGTTCTGTTTAACTTTATTCTCCCTGGTTATTGATCAAACAGCTTTAACTATTACAAAAAGATCATCCCACAGCCTTTCCCCTGTCTAATCAAAAAGGAAGGTTTTAACGTAAACACAGTGAAATTACACGTGACAAAACAGTTACAAGTAAGAATTACAGTTTTGATATCTAGTCTATTTGTATTTGACAAAATTAGAGAAAATGTTTAATTATTTATCATATCTTAGTGAGTTTAAAGTTTTTTTTAAATATTTATTTATTATGTATACAATATTCTGTCTGTGTGTATACCTGCAGGCCTGAAGAAGGCACCAGACCCCATTACAGATGGTTGTGAGCCACCATGTGGTTGCTGGGAATTGAACTCAAGACCTTGGGAAGAGCAGGCAATGCTCTTAACCACTGAGCCATCTCTCCAGCCTGAGTTTAAAATTTTATATCTAATTTACTATTTTATCATAACTAAGAAAAACTATAATTATCTAGTCTTCAACTCCATCAAAGACCTGGGAAGGAAATAACATTACCTGAGTAAGCAGAAAGTGCAGGCAAACAAAGTCCAAAAAATGTGAGAAAAGACAGAAACAGCTGAACTCAAGGTTCCTTCTTCTGTATCACTAGAATATCCATCTTTGGCCTACAGGCCTAGCATATCTGACAGACTTTCCTGTGAAGCAGGAAATTTTGAAGGACTGTTCTGTCTTGTCTTGGCAAAGCTTGGCAGTCACCTTTCTTGTGTCCTGTTGGTCCACTTTGGATAATTACTGTCAGCAACTGAAGCAAGGAACTTTTCTTTGACCATATGGCTAGCTTTTGCCATAAGGAAAACAAACTATGGAGTTTCTTTGATGCCCATCATTTTCTCTGGAGTACATTGGTGCTCCCAGGAGCAGACATGTCTCACTGTCATAAAAAATCTAGATTATTAAAACATTTTAAATGCCATATTCTATAGGTCTTCAAAATGTTTGAAGAATACCTATCTATCTGAAATATATCCTTGTATATCTAGAAAACCTAACTAACATGACTATAAGTTTGATTATTATATATGGCTAACTGTATTTTTGTAATTTTGTATTTTTTAATTATAACTTATATTTTAATTGAACTATATAAACAGAATACCTTAAACAAGACTAAAAATACATGTGCAGTATAACAAAATTAATCTCAAATTTATATCAGTGAACTAAAATCCATACCAATGTAAAAGATTTTGAGTTTAGTTGTTTTGTTTGGTTTTTTTTGTTAAAGTGAATTCAATAATTACTCTTTTCTATTATAATAATCTACTTTTTTTCATCATTTCTGCATCATATCCCCCTTTCTTCTTTAGAAAGAGGTTGACCATGACCAATAACAATTTACAATAAATCCCTCTTAAATGAAAATAAACATTCACAAACAACATTTTGGGAATTTGGGCATAGTTCTCTAAAGTACTTCCTGTTGATTGGGGCACTGGTAACCTTATGGAGACCCTGAGAAAATCTAGAATTACCTGACTGGGGTATTTTGTATGACTGGTTCATCTCAGCCAGCAACCTTGAAGTTGTTGTGGATATTAAATCACCTGGGCCATCATTCCCATTGGAGACCTTTCAGGGGGTCTTGCTCAGTCAAATCATATTAACCTGGAAGGATTCCACAGCTTCTCATCATCTGTGAAAAAATAAAAGCTGACCCTCTTTTCCAAAGCAGCATATCCGTAGATACAAATTTCAAGGTCACAATACCTTTAAAATTGGTTAACTTTGCAGATCCCACAGTAAAATATTTCTCATCAGTTAATTCATTATCAGTCAAAAAGACCAAAGAAAACACAGTGATATACATAATCCAGAGTCTGTGCATTTTCCATCTTTATGTGGCTTGTAATTTTTTATTACTCTATTCCTTTTTCAAAGACCTCTTTAAATTACTCTTTTAATCTATGCCCGCCTCTATCCCTTTTCCTCTCTCTCCCAAGCCTTTGGACAGTTTTTAAACACTATGATCTGTTTAGAGGTCTTTTTTGGCTGAATCTGTCCTTACTGTTCAGGTGTACTGTTTTTTGAACACATGAGACAGATTGTAAAAGTTCTATGCTAGCTGTCTGTACTGCTCATCTTAGTGAATGGTGCCAGGGCACTGGCAGTTGGCTCCTTCCCCTTGTTCTCTGAGTGTCTTGTCTCATGGTGGAGGTACCAATGAGAGTCATGCTCAAAGCGTCAAATCTGAGAAGTGGTACATTCACCAAGCATGTGTAGCCCATAGCCCACAAATCCCAACCAAGTGCTCTACAGCAGAACCTCCCAAAAGAGCTATGCTGCCAGTATGAACCAGGAAGTGGCTTTTTCAAGGAGCCATTCCTCTGTTAACTGCCAGCAAACAGAGCCTACTGCAGAAAAGACAGTTACTAAGAAGGTGCATCTGACTCCATTTTTGTGTATGTTTAGAATCCTTTTTAAAGCTTTTTTTAGGTCTTACATGGATCCATGTCCCATGTTGGAGACAGTATGTAAATGGCTATCTCTCTGTCCTGCTCTGTCCATTTCCAAATAATTACTCAGAGGCTTATATTAATTATTAATGTTCAACCAATAGCTCAGGCTTATTATTAGCTAACTCATATTTAAATTAACTCATATTTCTATCTATGTTTTGCTACATGGCTCAAGGTTTGTCACCTCATTTTCTACACATCCTGCTTGTTCAGCAGCTAGCTGGCATCTCTCTCAACTCTGTCCCTTCTCATCTGAGTTCTCAGTTTGATTGTTTTGCCTAACCTTATTCTAACTGCTTATTTTCCGAAAAGTTTAATTATTAACCAATGAGAGGAATACATATTCACAGCATACATAAAAATCATCTTACAACATTGTACTGGGTAACCATTTCACCAAACCCCTACAAGTTATGTTCTTAGAAATATTAAATGAGATATTCAGAATGCTTCCTTAAAATCTAGAAAAAGGCATTTTAAAGATGTGAAGTTTCAAAAGGTTTTCCTTTGAATCAGTCTATGAGAACTTCTGAAGACAAAAATGAGCATTAGAAATACATAAAATCTCCAGGACAGAGAAACCCTGTCTCGAAAAACTAAAAAAGAAAGAGAGAGAGAGAGAGAGAGAGAGAGAGAGAGAGAGAGAGAGAAAGTCAGGGGGCTGGAGAGATTTCTCAGCAGCTTCAAGCACTGACTGTCCTTCCTGGGTTCCAGTCTGAGCCCCCACACGGCAGCTGGGTCACAGCATCCTCTTCTGGCCCCTGCGGGTATCAGTCACAAATGTGGTGCAGACATACATGCAGCAAAACATCCATATATGAAACAAACAAACAAATAAATATGCAAATAATATGAAAAGCATAAAACTTTCCTGTGCTTGCATGTATTTTTTAAACAACATTCTTCCCTTCTTCCTGCCTTCCTTCTGTTCATTATTTCCCTGTATGTGTTGTGTGCAGTGTTAGCACCATGCACAAGCATGCAGAGGCCACATCAGGACACTGAATGTCATCCTCTATGGCTGTTCTTGTAACCCTCATGGTCTCTTACTGAATTTTGATCTCACCGTTTTGGCTAGGCTGGCCAACCAGTGAGCCCAGGAATCCTGCTGGGGTTCCAGGCCACATGGCTGTAGGCATGTGCAGCCATGTCTGACTTTCTTCATGAATACTGGAGACTTGAATCCAGGTTCTCATGTTTGCAGAGCAAGTGTTGTTACTGGGCCCTCCCCTCAGCCATGTTTTAACTTCTTTCTCAGGTGAATGACTATAATCTGGTGATACGGTTGTTTAGGTCATTTTCAGATCTTTATTGTTCTAAGCAATGTTCATCGAATAGCCATGGAATTAAGTCGTTGTACCCATCCTCGAACATTTTAAAAAGCTCTGAAAATTGGAGTTAATTTTTAAAAATTGATATGATTGTCAGGTTGTTCCTAGAAGATGGTGCTAGTGCATTTTCAGTGCCTCCAGATACCCCCATGCCTACTTCCATTCATTTAATTTTTGCCAAATCAGGAGTTGTTTGAACTTGCACTGAATAAAATCTTTATTAAATGTGATGTTCAGTTTTCCAGTACATTGTATGTGGTGCTTGCTTTTGTCTCCCTGTTAAGAGATGGCCAAAGGAAAGAACGATGCAACCCGAGAGACAGTCTGCAGAACTTGCTGTGTTGTGAGGCAAAATCTCTTTCTTAAAGCAAGTAATGGAAAAATAACTCCTCCAGGGCGGGCTATACAGTGAAGTGTTAGATCAAAACAAAGAAGCAAGCAAGCAACCAAATCAAACCCCAAGCAAAAACTAAGCTAATAAACAAAAATTTTAATGAAATAGACCTTTGGAAAGTAACAAAATCTACCTTGATTACTGAAGAGGTAAGAATTCGGTCAAGATACTCACAGGATTAGGGTTAGTTTTTTTTCAAATTGTTATTTTCTCATTATATTATTGAATTAATATTTTTATTAACATACAAAGTAATGGGTTTTTAAGGCATTAAAATGATTAAAATCATATGCATGATTATACTTTGTTCTAATTAGCCCCCTTCCCCAACCCTCTCCCACCCTATTTCCCACTGGCTGTTCCCAGATAGTCTTCCTCTGCTTTTATGGCGGATGGCCTCCATTATCCTACTTCTCTCCCTTGGGATCTCTTCCTCCTCCGCCATGATCCCCTCTCCAGTTACACACACGCACACACACGTACAGACACACACACAGACATACACACACATGCACACACACACAGACACACACCCCACACACGCACAGACACACATGCACGCACGCACACACACACACACACACATCGTAATAGTATGTGACACAAGAGGCCCAGACTGATCTATACAGCATACAAAAATATACCACTTTCTAAATGCTAATGGGATTTTTGGGCAAGGAACTATGTAGTGTCCCTAGCAAACTCCCGGGTTTGTCATTGGAAAATATACATCTTGGTTACTAGGCTGACCCTCACTTAGTTCTAAACAGACACGGGCTATAAAACATGAAAGCTTAGCCTCAGTAAGAAACAGCAAGACTGCACCCCTCAAACCTGAGTGTGAACCAGTGTTGTCAGTTACTGGCTCTGTGGCCTCCATCAGCTGACTTGTTCAGAGCCTAGGCTCCTTCTTTGGTGAGACGGGGACACCACTATCTCCCCACTCACCTCAGAGTCCCTGCAAACTCAGGAAAGACGATTGGTGTGGCACGGTCTCTGTAAACGAGAATGAGGACCGTGATATTAAATGTGGTTGTCCATTGAGGGGATGGGGAGTATAATCACACACAGTACCAAATTCTCAAAGAACTAGTAAAACATATAGTGTTACACTATAATCCAGAAGCCTCGTGTGACCTTGAAGATGGCAGGTATGGGATCTCCTGCATTCAAAACATTGTTTACACTCTTAAATCTCCACGTCTGGGAGAGCAGTAGGACCAGCTTTTGCAAAATCCTGTAATAACTACGGATCAAATGAAGCCATGCTTTTCTGCTTGCTGGGAGCCTGGGTTCCTCAACCTTCCCTGACCAGCCCATGTTAGAGTCAGAAGAATGCGCCGTTTCCACGCCGCTTTGCGCTGTCAGAGACAGCTTTGTCCTACATTCTGCCAGGTGCTCAGCTGAAAACTCCAGACGCCCTCAGTGTCTGTTACTTCCCTCTTCTCCCACGCTTCATCAGATTCATTATCAGGAAAAAGTCCTTTCACCAAGACACATTTGAAATTCTTGAGGCTCCCTAGTGAGGACTAGAGCTGTGCTCAGCACTGAACAGTGAGCGCTCATTCCCAGAGAACCTGAATCTGGTTCTCATCACTCAGCTCGAGGGACTCACAACTATCCGCAGCTTCAGGTCCACAGAATCTGATGTCTGCAGCTTCCACGTGTGCACACCACACATAACACACACACACACTCACATACACACCACTCAACACACACACTCAGGTACACACCACTCAGCATACACACCACTCAGTATACACATTCAGGTACACACCACTCAACACACACATTCAGGTACACACTACTCAGCATACATACTCAGGTACACACCACTCAACACACACACTCAGGTACACACCACTCAACATACACTGAGGTACACACCACTCAGCATACACATTCAGGTACACACCACTCAACGCACACACTCTGGTACACACTACTCAGCATACACACTCAGGTACACATCACTCAACACACACTCATGTACACACTAATCAACACACGCACTCAGGTACACACCATTCAACACACGCACTCAGGTACACACCACTCAACACACACACTCAGGTACACACCAATCAACACACACACTCAGGTACACACAACTCAACATACACATAATCAAAATTTAATCAACTTTTTTTTTAAAAAAAAAGACTTTATCTTTAAAGCTAAGAGACTAGAGATTTGCTAGCCCTAAGAAAGGCATGGGACTACAGCCCCAGCACCACAGAAAAAAAGAGGAAGATGAGGAACAAGGGAGGTGGGTGGAAGGAGAGGAGGAAGAAGAAAAGGAGAAGGAGGAGGGGACAGAGGAAGAGGGAGGAGGAGGGAAGGGAGAAGGAGAGGAAGAGAAGAAAGAAGTCGAGCTGGAGGAGGAGGGGAAAAAGAAGGGGGAGAGGAGGAGATGACCAACTTCTAAAATTAGCTCTCAAATTTCAGTTACAGCATAGATTTAAGCTGGGGAGCAGGCATGCTGATGTACTATATTTAGCACGGAATGGTAATTTGGTATATGACACAGCTACTGTTTTGTAAGAAACTACATTAGCTTCCACTATGAGGTTTCTTCTTTCACAAAGTTTGCTGTGGGGACGACACTGGCTGGCTGACATTTTCATGTTTTTATCCACGTCAGATTGTCCTGTTCCAGAACTCGTATTTCCTCTACAGGGGTCCCTGCTCTGGACATTGGAGCAGGTACCTGCTCGCGTGCTGCAAGGGCTATTTTCTATATACCTCCATTGTCCCCACGCCTTAGCTCCAGGGCTGCACAGCAGGTGCATCCTGACCCAGTGGTCTAATATTGTTCCACCATAGGCGGAAGTTAGTCATTTGCCCAGGGCCCACTGCACTTCACTTACCTGACTCTAGCATATGGCACCCGACTTCATGCGCCAAGTGAGATTACTATGGTGGTGACATACTGGTGACAACCTGGCTAGGCCGTGGTTCCAGATGTCGGGCAGCACTGGTCAGACATCAATACAACATAGTTCACAGCTAAGATCATATCTGTGGTCACTAACGTTGTGCTGCCGGTGGCCTCATCCAGCCAGGTGAAGATTTCTGAGATTTCTCCAGAAGAACAGACACTAAGCTTTCGTACTAGGAGAGATATTCTCCCCAGGTTTGCAGACAGCTGGGCCACCCTAAAATTACAGACTTGCCAAGCTTCCCAATTGTTCTGGTCAAGTCACTTCTTTAAAGTAGAAACCCAGGTATGTGGTTCCAAAAGTTCAGAATAAATCCCGGTCTCAGAATCTTTGCAAATATGGTATATTAGAGTGATGGGAACCGGGGTCGAATTCCATAACGATGGAGAAATCACAATTCTGGCCTGGATACGCCTGTTGGAGAGACTTGAAGGATAAACTTACCTGAAGAATCTGCGCAGCTGTGCAGGCTAGTGTCTGTCCTGTGTGAACTGTCTGGGTCTGAAATAAGCATCTCTGTTTGACTTATGATGCTCCCTTGGACACAGAACCAGCAAGTCGGTGCTGTCTATTGATTGCTGTCAAAAGTCTCAGCCTAAGAAAATATCTGCCTAAAGGGGGCGCTCTCCTTTATAGTCATTTAAATATTGAAGCAGAAAGGAAAGGTGAGGTTTTCTCCTCAGGCCTACAATTTAGAAATTCTCACATATTCTTCTGCTGTAGTAGAAGCTCTCAAAATTGCAATTATTGAGTGACTAGTTCTGAAGTGAAAAGAGAAGACCCCCATGGTGGTTTACAGGCGAAATACCTCCACCGTCTCGGGCACTGAAACTCCTCTCCGGTCGGAGGGCCGCTCTCACAGCTTCCCGCTCTGGTCAGCTGCACAGCGTGTGGGCTCTCCCTCTGGAACTGGACGTCCAGGCAAACCCTCTCTTCCTTAAGTAGCTTGTGGTCACGGTATACGAGCACAGGAAGAGAAAAGTCACCAATATCCTGCCAATGAACTGGACAACCACTGCCAGATTTGCACAATACAAACGTATCTCTGAGCAGGCTATTCTGAAATCCTCATAAGGAGAAGGTAGACCTGGATCCCCGGTCCTGCGACCAGAGTTCAGAGTTGGTTGGAGGGAAGATAAGCTGACAAGGCATTATTCAACCGATCCTTTCTACCACAAGCTGGATTCAGCATTGCGGGAGCAGGTACTGCTAAGCATTGGTCCCAAGAGAGTTCCCTATAAAGCGAGCTGCTTACCCAATCCACAGAGCTGAGACAGAGAAGTTGAGCTTTAACAAAAGTGAGTAAGTCAATAGCATCCACCATCTTTTCCTTGTGCTTTAGAACAAGACGAACATGGGTCCTTCTGCCCCTTCCATGCCTGCTCTGGACAAAGGAACATCCCGGCGCTTGTGAATGAACCGCGGCCAAGCCCATTCTCCTTCGCAGGAGCCCGGCTCTGACACTGCTGTTGTTTTGCGGTCACAGAGTGACAGTAGGCCCGGCTGTTATGGATGTCCACCACATGGCAGACCTGAAAATAAACGTTCCGGCCAAGGCCACAGAGCTGCAATAGAGCTGTTGTCAGGGCAGACCCGAGTGCTGGGGAATGAGCGAACATCCGCTATCCAGAGAAGACCAGGAATCTCCGCGACTGTTCTGGGAGAAGAGAACTGACAGATTCAACTGCTGTGCGTGTAGCCGGTTCTTAGGAGCTGAAAGGGAAAGTGTTCAAAAGGCTTTTAAATCCAAACCAACGGCAAGCTGGGCCAACTGAGCTGAGGAGGGGAGCGACGCTTTCTCGGTGTACTCTGTCTCACTGCCCAGGAACCGAGTATTTTGTACCCATGAAACTGAGAGCCAGCCAGGGGAGCTCTGGCCTCAGCTGCTCTCCCAGAGAGGAAGGCTAGTGAGCCCCAGCCCCTGCTGACTGTCACCCCATTTCTCTGCTCAACTGCTGTCATTTGCAAGTGTTTTTGTTTGAATTGTTTTGCAGTGCGGAAATCGAACCCACAGCCTCGCACAGACTGTGCTTGTGCGAGGTGTGCAAGGCTCCTGGGCACCCCAGTATTGAAAGGGGTGTGTGGAAGGTGTGTGGGTTAGCTCGTCTTCTCAGTCCTTGACAATTAACAACCAAATGGAGGCTTGGCTTGTTCTGGTGGCAGTGTGAAGGGTACAGCCCCTCATGAAGGGGAATTCAGCAACTCGAGTGTCAGACATCTGGGCACATGGTCTCCTACTAAGAAATCAGAGCACAGATGGGGAGATGGGGCTGGCTATGAACTCTCAAAACCTGTCCAGTGGCCCACTTCCTCCACAAGGTCACACCACCTAGAGGTCCCATCACTCCCTAAACAGTGCCATGTTTACGGGCCTGTGGGAAACATTTCATGTTCAAATTACAGCACTGGAAATGGTGATGCATCTTGTAATTCCAGCATGGTGATGCTGAGGCCACAGGACAGAATTTTAGGTTGGCCTGGACTATATAGTGAGTTTAGGGTAACCAAGGCCACATTGCGTGACCCTACCTCAAAAAACTAAAATAACTAAAATAATAAGTAAACAGTATGTGTGAACTGAATTTTTTTCTTTTGAGAACATATGTTTGGAGTGTGTGCGTGTATGTTCACGTGTGTAGGTATGTGCAGATGTCTGTGTTTGTGTAGGCCAGAGGTTCCGTAGCCTTCCTTTGATGGTCTCTACCCTATTCACAGAACTCACCAGTAGCACCAATGTGGCTTCTTCAGCTAGCCATCTTGTTTTGGAACCTGTTTCTGCCCTGAGTGTGAGGACTATAGGCAAGCTGACATGCTTTTCCATCATTTATGGGAGTCCTGCATATCAGACCTCCAGTCAGACGGAAGTCCCTGAATTTTTTCTTTAAAGTTGACAACTGGACTGTGTCAAGATAAAGCAAAAAGTTTTTAGCCAAATACCAATTCTTCATCCTCACTGTCAACTGTGTCATGACCTTTGACTCAGGTGTGGTCTGCCCTTGGGGTTGGGTCAGGGCTCAGCTACTCCTGGTGACTCCGGCATGGTTTACTAAATGTCCATCCAAGCATCCCACAGACACAAAAGTTTAAGAAAGTTTATTTTCTGACCCTTCCTCTGGTGTCATGCTTAATTCTGTCACCTTGACATCACGTTGACTCCTTCAGGAAATCGTGTTAAGAAGAGCGAAGATGTGTCACCAGGCGGTGCGGTGGCTGAGCACAGTGCTCCAGCGGCATTAAACTTTTATGCGTGTGTTTATGTATTATACATGTACAAACCAGCAAGCCGGTATTAGAACTAATCTGCAGAAGCAATAAATTAATGCTGGATTTAATATTTCCTTACAAGCTCAACAAATGATTCCATGTTCGTGACCCAAATTCACCCAGTGCAGGTTAGCAAGCCCCTTGTGCCCCCGTGTCCAGTCCTCCCCAGGTTAGAGCGGAGTGTGCTCTTTGCAGTTCAAAAATCCATCTCCGTTGCATGAAGCTTCTCAGCCTTCTGAGTTCTCTTTGTTTCTTTCTAGATTGTAAAGGTTGAGTGGTGAGGGCTTAAGGAATCCTCTTAAATAATTAACTGCAGTAAACAGAGTAACAGCTTGAAGAGGAAGTTTTTCCCTTCCCCTTGGGGGAAAAAAGCAAATTCCTTAAGATAATAAATTAGATTGAAAGGGACAGGCACTCTGAACAGATAGAGTAGGAATGGGAGGAGGACCAAGTGAGGCTGACTCTGCCCAGCTCTCCAGGAATGTGGAGACTTCTCTCTAGCTAAGACTGGTGCCTCAAATCCTTCCTCCCCTCTTTTGTAATCTGTCTTTTTTCTCAATCCATTTTCCTCTCTTCTCCCCCATTTCCCTTTCTCCCTCACTTCGTTCCAAGCTTAATTTTTATTGGTCTTTTCCTATTTAAAATGTATTTGTTTTTTAATTTGAACCTTCAAATTAGACACATTAATGCATTTGTACAAGATGTTTCCATATATATACTTCCATGTATAATGTCCTAGACAGGGTAAGCAGATTTCCCTCCCAAGCAGAGAGGTTCTTGACATCTCCATCAATGCAGCAATAGGAACTATAGAGGACTCAGCCGGGCTGCGGCTCTTGGTGGAGCGTTTGCCTGACATACATATAGTCCTGGGTCAAAGCCCAGCACTGGAAAATAAAACAAAACCCAAGAAGGATTTAAAAATACATAGCAGACCTGCTATAGGAGGTATGACAATAGGTGTGTGTTCCCGCCTGGATAGCAGATAGAATGGAGCCACCCTTCTCAAAAGTGTTAACTGAGAGAACAAAAAATCTAGGGCCTGAGGATTTCCTGAAGCATCAAGCCATTCTGTCCTTCTGCTGATAGGGAGATGACACATGCTTTTATGAAAGATGGACCTTAACAAGAAGTAAAATCAGAGGCAATTTAAACACTATTGATAACTTCACAACAGTGCTAAAAATTTTTCTGTGGATCTGTTTTATTTCCCAATGGATGGAGGCAAAACAGAATTCTGGGATACCCTGACTCATTTCTGCTTTCAGAAGCTCAGTGAGGTAGCATATAAACCCGAGATTTTCCTCACTGCTTTCGGCTGAGCCTACAACTTTCCTGGGACCTTGTAGTTTTGCAAAGCAGTCTGGCTTAATGTGCTGGTTACTGTTCCCGACACTCGACATAAGCTAGCGTCATTTGGGAGGAGGGAATGTCAATTGAGAAAATGCCTCCGTGAGATGGGTCTGTGAGCAAGTCTGTGGCATTTTCTTGATTACTGATGGATATGGGAGAGGCCCAGCCCACTGTGCATGGTGCCATGCCTAGGCAGGTGGTGCTAGGAGGTAGGAAGAGCGGCTGCATGGGAGTCTGAAAGCCAGCCAGTAAGAGCATTCCTGTATGGTCCTGCTTCAGTGCTCGCCTCTGGGTTCCTTCCTTGGATTGCCCCCCCCACTACAGATTGTAGCCCACAAACCAAACAAGCCCTTTCTTCCCCATGCTGTTTTTCTTCACAGTGTTTATCCTAGGAATAGAAAATGATTAAGACACATACCTTGAGCTCTCAAGATGCATGGTGGAGAGCCTGCGATCTGGTTCAATGGCAGAGTGTTAGCCTAGCATTTGCAAAAGACTATGTTCTACTTCCAGCAACATGGAGCAGAGCACGTGTGTATGTGTGCGTGTGTGTGTGCGTTCTAGTGTTACATGGTAAACACTATAGCAATCCTAGCTCTTAAGAGGTAGCATCAGGGGACTGTACTTGAGACCAGCCTTGGTTACACAAAGAGACTGTCTCAGAACAACTCAAGCAGCAGCGGTGGCAGCAATGCAGTGTGCTTTATGCCAACCAGCATGTCATAGTGGCTCACAGGGGCTTCAGTGGACTGCATGCTGTTGTCTGTTTTGTTGTTTGGCTTTTGCTTTCCTGTTCATCTGAAATTCAGCTCCCAGTGTAACAAAATGAAACAGTACCCTCTCCACACCCCTCACTTGCTTGCTCAATTTTCACTTCAAACTCTGTAGTCTTTAAATTGTTTCCTGTCACCCCTGAACTCTGCCCACTTTATTCCCCCTCACTATAGAATGGTTTGGGCATTTCTGTCCCAGAAGGCGCTTGAGGTACTTGTTACATGCACAGAACAAACCAGGACAGTGGGATGGAGCCAAAGGAACAGAGGTGTACACAAGCGAGGCCAGTGCTGATGTAACTGACATAAGCAGCACCTTCTCTGGATCTGAGAACAGAAGCTGGCCAGGCTGCCGCTCCAAGCACAGTGTTGGTGTCAAGCGAGCTACACTTCAGCAGGAAGTCCAGTTATCCTCTGGTTGGTATCTACCTCCACACTTATATCAGGTCATCCCAGAGAGCAATTAAATGAGATGACGCACAAGTTCAGAGTGGTCCCAGGTGGCCCTAGAAGTCTATTCGTCATTATAAATCCCAATATATATTTTGTCTTCCATTCTTTTAAGTAAAACATAGAACTGCAATTCATCTCAAACAAGTTCTCAGCTTTTGCTCCTTTATCTGTCTTGCCACTCTGGTTGCAGACAAGGCAGAGCCACAAAAGCTAGAATGAAAACTCAGGAAAGACGTGTGAGCCGCCATGGTGGTAAACACAGTCCTCAGCATCCCGGGCATCAAGGAAGACGTGTGAGCCGCCATGGTGGTAAACACAGTCCTCAGCATCCCGGGCATCAAGGAAGACGTGTGAGCCGCCATGGTGGTGAACACAGTCCTCAGCATCCCGGGCATCAAGGAAGATGTGTGAGATGCCCATGGTGGTAAACACAGTCCTCAGCATCCCGGGCATCAAGGAAGACGTGTGAGCCGCCATGGTGGTAAACACAGTCCTCAGCATCCCGGGCATCAAGGAAGACGTGTGAGCCGCCATGGTGGTGAACACAGTCCTCAGCATCCCGGGCATCAAGGAAGATGTGTGAGATGCCCATGGTGGTAAACACAGTCCTCAGCATCCCGGGCATCAAGGAAGACGTGTGAGCCGCCATGGTGGTAAACACAGTCCTCAGCATCCCGGGCATCAAGGAAGACGTGTGAGCCGCCATGGTGGTGAACACAGTCCTCAGCATCCCGGGCATCAAGGAAGATGTGTGAGATGCCCATGGTGGTAAACACAGTCCTCAGTGTGAGTCTCCATGATGGTAAACACAGTCCTCAGCATCCTGGGAGTCAAGAAAGATGTGTGAGCCACCCATGAGGGTAAACGCAGTCCCCAGCATCCTGGGCATCACTTCTGGAATGCAACCAGGGTGTCCACAGCAGCTTTTCCAGGACTGAGGTGAGGGAGCAGCAGCGGGCTCAGGTGAGGTGAGGGTTTACAGTTGGCTCAAGTCTCCGGCCAGGCAGGAGCTGTCAGCACAGGGTGGGAGCCTGGGGGACTCACAAGGCTTTGCAATTGTGATCTATTGATGTGAACAATGTTTTGCATGTGTATGTGTGTGTGGTATGTGTTCATGTGTTTGCACATATGTCCATACATACACATGTAGATGCCAGAGCCTGGCGTCTAGTGTCTTTGGCCATCCCTCTCTACTTTCTTCCCTGAAGCAAGGACTCTGCTGAAGCCATCGTCCCAGAGTGCAGCTTACAGGAGATTGCCACACCTGCTTGGTTTACGTGGGTTCTGGAGGTTTGAACTCTGGGCTTCACACTTGTGTGGCACGTGTTTTATATCCACTGAGCTAGCTCCGCAGTCCTGAACATTTTTTTTTTTTTATTTTCTAAACATTTCTACCAGTGAATATAGTTTTTTTTTTCTGGTTTAAATGTGAAATAAAGAAAAATTACATAATGCAATTTTTAAATAATGAGTTTTTAACTCTTTATTTTTTTTCAGCAACTGGATGGTTCCCAAAATCGTATCATTAAAATTGGTGAGAACTACATGTATATAATTCTTAATGTGATCGGTTTCCATGTAACCTAAACATTCTAAACAGCCCGCTGAAAAAACCCACTGAAAATCAGCAAAAGGAGACACGTGAAAATATAAAAACAGTACCCAGTCTTTGCTCCATGGTTCATTGCGTGGCGTGAGGAAGTCAAGGGAGAAAGAAGAGCGACATTTCTTCCGCAAGGATCTCCTGCCTTTCCAACTTCCTTCCGCTCTTCCTGGTGCGCTCCAGCTGCTCTGACGGATGGAGACAGACAGGTAGCAACCAGTCAAAGACGCCCAGCCTCCCTTCCCTGGCTGCTGCATCCCGGGCACAATCTTGCTTTCTTTCTGCCAAATCTCTGCCCAGCCCTTCCCCCGCCCCCGTGCCTCCCCACAACAAATAGAAGTCTCTGCTCACACATCAACTCAAAATAACCCCCACACTCCTCCCTCCAGCTTAGAACCAACTTCAGGAGTCCAGCAAGACTGGCGAAGAGTCACTATCTACGGAGAAACTGAAGGATAGTTGAAAGGGTGAGGAAGTTCAGGACCCTGGCCCTAGTATCCCAGAACAACCAGGCTGGGCCGCAAGGCAGAGTTGTACTGGTGCTTAGGGTGAGGCCAGGTCAAATTTTCTTAAATCCCTTTCCTGAGTTTACCTTATTGACTCAAACCTGACCGAAAGCAATTTGGACTTGGTCAAACGTTACAAATCAGATTTTCTCCTCTACCCAGGGCTTCAGAGAGTAACTTAAAAAAAAAAAAAGTGTGTGTGTGTGTGTGTGTGTGTGTGTGTATAGCATGCATGCCTGCTTATGACACACGTATGAAGGTCAGCCTGAGGAAGTCAGTTCTCTCCTTCCAACATGAGAGTTCTGGAGACTGAATTTAGGTCACAGGCTTGGTGGCAAGTGCCCCCAACCTGAGTGCTCTCACTAGTCTGAGAGTAGCCTGTTAAATATTCGCGTACACATGGCTGCCCCTTGGTCTCAGTTTTAATGAATACCCTTAGCTCTCATACCTTGCCTTGAGGCTCTAGACCCCTGAGACTGGTTGGATCGCTGGCAGGCCAGCTTGGGCCCCCAGGGCCTTCCCTTCCTTCTCTCTTCCTCTTACTTTCTGAGTTTTGAAGGAAACCACCAGTTAGGTGGTCTGCCAAATGATGCCCGAAGGATGTAGCAGCAGGTGTTTTCGGAACTCAACCCAGCCTAGGAGTCCCCTTCTTGCAGTTGAAGCTCTTCAGCCCACCTCTGTTGTCAACATCTGTGGAACCACTCCATAAACCAATCCCGCAAGCCCCATTCATCTATCAGCAGAGTTTGTTACATTTCCCGTCCATGGGGCAGCACATAACTCATCTGGAGGCCGTAAGACCCACTTGGGAACCCCAGCTGAAGATTCACTCCGAGTATTCCTGACTGATCTCAGCGAGCTCACCAGCTTTACAGATCTGTTTCATGGGGACACACTTACCAAAGTGTCATTTCTAAGTTTCTTATTCACTGAGTGAAGGCATCCATTGTAGATGAGAATAAAGGGAAGAAAATAATTGCTACAAAATTTATTGTAGATCTTTTTTTCAGGATGAAGTTCTATGCTTAAAAAACAAAATAATATATATAGCCCCAAACACTTGCTAGGTGTCTAAATAAAATATCATAAGCATGACTGCACTATTTTATTTTAATATTGTGTGTATATGTTCTTAAGTAGATATGCACTGGGGTGTGTGGAGACCAGAGTTTGTCATCTGACATTCTCAGTCTCTCTCACTCAGCCTGGAGCTTGTTGGTCAGCGAGCTCCAGCGATCTGTGTCTACTGGAGGGTGCTAGGGACGGAGCTCAATTCTTCATGCCTGCATGGCGAGAATTTGACCAATTTAGTCCCCATAGTAAGACAACAAAAAACAGCCCAAAAAACCAAAAACAATTCCCAGCTAATATTAAGGAGCTTTAAAAAGAGAAAGGAGAAAAATAAGAAACAAGGAAAGAAAGGAAGGAAGGAGGGAAGGAAGAAAGGAGGAAGAAAGCACCATGCCCACAAGTCCACAAGCAACTTAAAGCCGGCTTCTGAACTGAGGACCACAAAGCCCAGGAGGGTCAGGCAAAGAAATCCGGATGCCAGGACCCTGAATGTGCAATGGCTCCCTTACCTTGCTTGGTAACGAGTTCAGTTATGAGCAGAAGAAACAACTAAGGGTTCTTGTGAGCTATACCTGTCTCTTCACCACCAAATAAATCATCTTACCAAATTCTAGTTGTAGTAGGTATTGACACATTGTTCTATCGCTTCTTCAGATGGTGACAGCTGTAGAGCGTCCGCTAGGTTCTGTTTGTCACAGCACGAGCTTTAGTAGATCACAGTTTGACACACATACTTGGGTAGCCATAATTCTTTGTAGTAGGTTTCTTTTGTAATCCCTACACATTTCATTTTATGAATTTAAAATATTATTTTGAAAAAGGACCCATAGATTTTACCAGATTCCCAAATGATAGGGTATAATATATAAAAAATTTTAAATACTTTTGCTCTAAAATTGGCTGCACATTACATTCCTTCATTCAATTACCAGCAATGAAAACGTTAATAACCAGTTTTTCAGTGAACTAAAAATATAAGACGAAACAAGACAAAATCCTGCCTTCAAGGACTTCATATTCTAGAGAGGAGCCGATCTCTTTTTCCTGGGAACATCTTCCAACATTTAACCCCAGAAGCAACTGCCAGCAGTCACAAGAGCACAGACTTGCTTCTCAAATACGGACCCTGAGTCACGGTGCAGGCAGTGGTCTGTAAGAAGTCAGAGGCATGGGGGTAAATTTGATTGGAATATGTTATATGAATGTGTATAATTCTCGGACAGTTAATACAAATTTTATCTAACAATTAACCACTGATAAGGAACTGTGGTCCATGAAGCAGTGACTTGAGTAGCACCTGGAACCTTGGGAGAAAAAGAGAATTTCAGGGCCTGCCTTACAATTTACATTTTAGGAAGTTTCCTGAAAATTCATAATAAAGTTTAAGAAATTCTGAGTGTATAATTGCCATTGTCAACTTGGCAGGATTTGAAATGACTAGTGGACACATCTCTGTGTGTGGCTGAGAGACTTAACATAGCGAAGAACCTACATGTGGCTGACACAATCCCACGGACTGTCCGCTCTCTCTGGATGGAATGAAAAGGAAGAGGAGTTAGCTAGTTGAGCACCCACACTTATCTGTCTCTGCTTCCTAAGAGCAGACACAATGTGACCAGCCGACTCACATCACCACCACGGTGCTGTCCCTGCGGTGATGGGCTATACCATCAAACCATGAGTCCAACAGGTCCTTCCTTCTTTAAGTTGCTTTTTGTTTTATATTTTGTCACAACAACAAGAAACGCAACCAATACAGTGACTTAGATTTCATTACTACACTCTACCAACTGCTCTGATTCTTTCTGCCCATCTTACCTGAGCATCCAATGACCTGAAATAATGATCAGGAGACTATTAATAAAGTCAAGTCTTGGATAAATTGATTTTAAAAGACCATGTCGCAGCTTGCATCCAGAACCCTTCTTCCTTCTGCCCCCTTTCCTCTTTGGGCACATAACACCATCCAGCTCAGTCTGTCTGGCGCTGGGGGCAAATCCTCAGGGCAAGTAGGCAGGCGAGACTCCCTTTGTCTCTCCAGCCTGCCTGCATCAAACAAGGTAAGGCCTTTGTTTACAAACTACCCAACCTGCATGGAGATCTGATCTAGGTACCAGGACAGACAGCAGCGGGGAGAGTTTGTGACCTGACTGGCGGCAGCGGAAGCAGCCCTGGACAGGGAACTCTGAAGTTCCTCATCCCTCACCCTATACTCCCTGGGCTCCCTGCAGGGGCTCTACACCCTGCATACTGCCTCTCTCTTCTTGTCCCACCCAGCTTGCATCCAGAACCCTTCTTCCTTCTGCCCCCTTTCCTCTTTGGGCACATAACACCATCCAGCTCAGTCTGTCTGGCGCTGGGGGCAAATCCTCAGGGCAAGTAGGCAGGCGAGACTTCCTTTGGTTCACTGGCCTGCCTGCACCAAACAAGGTAAGGCCTTTGTTTACGAACTACCCAACCTGCACGGAGATCTGATCTTGGCACCAGGAGAGCCATCAGTGGTAGAGCTAATCTGGGTACCAGGATTGCCGTCTTTGGGCACGGAGATCTGATATTGGTACCAGGAGAGACATCACTGGAGCACCAGGAGAGCTATCATTGCAGGGTGCCATCACTGGGAAAGTACATCAGTAGGCAAGGAGACCTGATCCGGTAAAAGAAGATCCATAGGGGAGCATTCGGAGAAAGAGATGGGCAGGCGCCAATGCAAGAATTCACCCAACAATCTGAAAAACTATATGAAACCACCAGAACCCAGCGACCTCACAACAGGAGGACATGAACACCTTAATCATGAAGAAGTAGATAAAATTGACTTTATGAAAGTGATTGACGCCCTTAAACAGCATGTAAAAAATGCCCTTATAGAAATGGATGAGAACTATAACAGAAAGTTTGAAGAATTGAGTAAATTAGTGAACGATACCCTAGGAAACCAAGGAAAAACAATCAAACAAATAATGGAAACAGTTCAAGACTTAAAAACTGAAATGGAGGCAAAGAAGAAAACACAAACAGAAGGCCAGCTGGACAGGGAAAATCTAGGTAAACGAATAGAGACTACAGAAACAAGCATAACCAACAGAATACAAGAGATAGAAGAAAGAATCTCAGATTCTGAAGATACCATAGAGAAAATAAACACGCTGATCAAAGAAAACAGCAAGGCCAACAAATTCTCATCACAAAACATTCAGGAAATATGGGACACAATAAAAAGACCAAACCTAAGAATAATAGGAATAGAAGAAGGAGAAGAAGCGCAGCTCAACGGTCCAGAAAATATATTTAATAAAATTATAGAAGAAAACTTTCCCAACCTAAAGAAAGATATACCTATGAAGGTTCAAGAAGCATACAGAACACCAAATAGGCTGGATCAAAAAAAAAATCCTCTCACCATATAATAATCAAAACACAAAGCATACAGAATAAAGAAAGAATACTAAGAGCAGCAAAGGAAAAAGGCCAAGTTACTTATAAAGGTAAACCTATCAGACTTACACCTGACTTCTCTATGGAAACCATGAAAGCCAGAAGGTCCTGGATAGATGTACTGCAGAAACTAAGAGACCATGGATGCAAGCCCAGACTACTATACCCAGCCAAGCTTTCGTTCACTATAAATGGAGAAAACAAAATTTTCCAGGATAAAAACAAATTTAAACAATACGTAGCCACAAATCCAGCCTTACAGAAAGTAATAGAAGGAAAATCACTAATCAAGGAGTCCAACAATGACCACAGTAACTCAGACATCTAGAAACCCTTTACCAGCACATCTCAAAGAAGGGAAACACACAAAATCTACTACTAAAAAACAATGACCGGAGTTAACAACCACTGGTCATTAATATCACTTAATGTCAATGGACTCAACTCACCTATAAAAAGGCACAGACTAAGAGATTGGATACGAAAACAGGATCCAACATTCTGCTGTTTACAAGAAACACACCTCAACCACAAAGACAGGCACCTACTCAGAGTAAAGGGCTGGGATAAGGCTTATCAAGTAAATGGACCTAGGAAACAAGCAGGTGTGGCCATACTAATTTCTAACAAAGTTGACTTCAAACTTAAATCAATCAGAAGAGATGGAGAGGGACATTTTCTACTCATAACAGGAACAATTCATCAGGATGAAATCTCAATCCTGAATATCTATGCCCCTAATATAAAAGCACCCACGTACGTAAAAGAAACATTGTTAAAACTCAAGGCAGCCATCAAACCGCACACATTAATAGTAGGAGACTTTAATACTCCTCTCTCACCAATGGACAGGTCAATCAGACAGAAACCTAACAGAGAAATAAGAGAATTAATGGAGGTAATGAATCAAATGGACTTAACAGACATCTATAGAATATTCCACCCAAATAGGAAAGAATATACCTTCTTCTCTGCAGCTCATGGAACCTTCTCAAAAATCGACCACATACTCGGTAACAAAGCAAACATTCACAGTTACAAAAAAATATTAATAACCACCTTATCTTATCAGATCACCATGGATTAAAGCTAGAATTCAGCAACAATGCTACCCCCAGAAAGCCTACAAACTCATGGAAACTGAATAGTCAACTACTGAACCATACCTGGATTAAGGAAGAAATAAAGAAAGAAATTAAAGTCTTCCTTGAAGACAATGAAAATAAAGAAACAACATACTCAAACCAATGGACACTATGAAAGCAGTCCTGAGAGGAAAGTTCATAGCACTAACTGCCCACTTAAAGAAAACAGAGAAAGCACACATTGTAGACTTAACAGCCCACCTGAAAGCTCTAGAAAAAAAAGAAGCACACTCACCTAGAAGGGGTAGAAGACTGGAAATAATCAAACTGAGGGCTGAAATCAACAAAATAGAGACACAGAAAACAATTGAAAGAATCAATAAATCAAAAAGCTGGTTCCTAGAAAATCAACAAGATTGATAAACCCCTATCCAAACTAATCAAACGGCAGAGAGAGAATTTGCAAATTAATAAGATCAGAAATGAAAAGGGAGACATAACCACAGACACAGAGGAAATTCAGAGAATCATTAGATCTTACTACAAAAGCCTGTATGCCACAAAACTGGAAAATGTAAAAGAAATGGACACTTTTTTAGATAAATACCATATACCAAAGTTAAACCAGGACCAGGTGAACAACCTAAATAGACCTGTTAGTCGTGAAGAATTAGAAGCAGTTATCAAAAACCTCCCTTCCAAAAAAAATCCAGGACCAGATGGTTTCAATGCGGAATTCTACCAGAACTTCCAAGAAGACCTAATACCTATACTCCTTAAGGTATTTCACAATATAGAAACAGAAGAGTCATTGCCAAATTCCTTTTATGAAGCTACAGTAACTCTGATACCAAAACCACACAAAGACCCAACCAAGAAAGAAAATTACAGGCCAATCTCACTCATGAACATCGATGCAAAAATCCTCAACAAAATTCTGGCAAACCGAATCCAAGAACACATTAGAAAAATTATCCATTATGATCAAGTAGGCTTCATACCAGAGATGCAGGGCTGGTTTAACATACACAAGTCTATCAATGTAATCCATCATATAAATAAACTGAAAGAAAAAAACCATATGATCGTTTCATTAGACGCTGAAAAAGCATTTGACAAAATTCAACATCCCTTTATGATAAAAGTCTTGGAGAGATTAGGGATACAAGGGTCATACCTAAATTTAATTAAAGCTATATACAGCAAGCCGACAGCTAATATCAAATTAAATGGAGAGAAACTTAAAGCCATCCCACTAAAATCAGGAACACGCCAAGGCTGTCCACTCTCTCCATCCCTCTTCAATATAGTTCTCGAAGTTTTAGCAATAGCAATAAGACAACATAAGGGGATAAAGGGGATTCAAATTGGAAAGGAAGAAGTTAAACTTGCATTATTTGCAGATGATATGATAGTGTACATGAGCGACCCCAAAAACTCCACCAAAGAACTCCTACAGCTGATAAATACCTTTAGTAATGTGGCAGGATACAAGATCAACTCCAAAAAATCAGTCGCCCTCTTATACACAAAGGATATGGAAGCAGAGAGGGAAATAAGAGAATCATCACCTTTCACGATAGCCACAAAAAGCATAAACTATCTTGGGGTAACTCTAACCAAGGAAGTGAAAGATCTATTTGACAAGAACTTTAAGGCATTGAAGAAAGAAATTGAAGAGGATACCAGAAAATGGAAGGATCTCCCTTGCTCCTGGATTGGGAGGATCAACATAGTAAAAATGGCAATTCTACCAAGGGCAATCTATAGATTCAATGCAATCCCCATTAAAATCCCATCAAAATTCTTCACAGATCTTGAAAGGACAATAATCAACTTTATATGGAGAAACAAAAAACCCAGGATAGCCAAAACAATCTTATATAATAAAGGAACTTCTGGAGGCATTACCATCCCTGACTTCAAACTCTATTACAGAGCTACAGTAATGAAAACAGCGTGGTACTGGCATAAAAACAGAGCAGTCGACCAATGGAATCGTATAGAAGACCCGGATTTTAACCCACAAACCTATGAACAACTAATTTTCGATAAAGGAGCTAAAAGTATACAATGGAAGAAAGAAAGCATCTTCAACAAATGGTGCTGGCACAATTGGATGTCAACCTGTAGAAGAATGAAAATAGACCCATATCTATCACCATGCACAAAACTCAAGTCCAAATGGATCAAAGACCTCAATATCAATCTGAACACACTGAACCTGATAGAAGAGAAAATGGGAAGTACCCTACAACATATGGGCACAGGAGATCGCTTCCTATGTATAACCCCAGCAGCACAGACATTAAGGGCAACATTGAATAAATGGGACCTCCTGAAACTGAGAAGCTTCTGTAAAGCAAAGGACACTGTCATTAAGACAAAAAGGCAGCCTACTGACTGGGAGAAGATCTTCACCAACCCCGCTACAGACAAAGGTCTGATCTCCAAAATATATAAAGAACTCAAGAAAATAGACTTTAAAAGGATAATTAACCCAATTAAAAAATGGGGCACTGAACTGAACAGAGAATTCTCATCAGAAGAAGTTAAAATGGCCAAAAGATACTTAAGGTCATGCTCAACCTCCTTAGCGATCAGAGAAATGCAAATCAAAACAACTTTGAGATATCATTTTACACCTGTCAGAATGGCTAAAATCAAAAACACCAAGGATAGCCTTTGCTGGAGAGGTTGTGGAGAAAGGGGTACCCTCATCCATTGCTGGTGGGACTGCAAACTTGTGCAACCACTTTGGAAATCAGTGTGGCGGTTTCTCAGAAAAATTGGGATCAACCTACCCCTGGACCCAGCAATAGCACTCTTGGGAATATACCCAAGAGATGCCCTAGCATATGACAAAAGCATTTGTCCAACTATGTTCATAGCAGCATTATTTGTAATAGCCAGAACCTGGAAGCAACCTAGATGCCCTTCAATAGAAGAATGGATGAAGAAAGTGTGGAATATATATACATTAGAGTACTACTCTGCGGTAAAAAACAATGACTTCTCGAATTTTGCATGCAAATGGATGGAAATAGAAAATACGATCCTGAGTGAGGTAACCCAGACCCAAAAAGAAGATCATGGGATGTACTCACTCATAATTGGTTTCTAGCCATGGATAGGGGCCACTGAGTCTATAATTTGTGATCCTAAAGAAGCTAAACAAGAGGGTAAACCCACGGAAAAACATATAGATATCCTCCCAGCTATGGGAAATAGACAAGATTGATGGGCAAAAAATGGGAATCTTGGGGGGTGGGGTGGGATGGGGATGAGGGGAGATGGGGAGAGAAAAGTGTGAAGGAGAGGATGAGGGGAACTGGGGGAATCAGGGTGATTGGGGGTAAAGGAAGGTTGGATGGGGGAGCAGGGAAACTCATACCTTAGTTAAGGGAGCCACCTAAGGGTTGGCAAGAGACTTGAACCTGGAATGGCTACCAGAAGCCCAGGGCAATGTCCCCAGTTAGCTCATTGGGGCACCTGAGGATAGGGAACCTGAAATGAACCTATCCTATAATCATACTGATGAATATCTTGCATATCGCCATAGAACCTTCATCTAGCGATGGATGGAGATAGAGACAGAGACCCACACTGGAGCACCGGACTGAGCTCCCAAGGTTATAATGAGGAGCAGAAGGAGAGAGAACATGAACAAGGAAGTCAGGACCAGGAGGGGTGCACCCAACCACTGAGACAGGGGGCCGATCTATTGGGAGCTCACCAAGGCCAGCTGGACTGCTACTGAAAAAAACATGGGATAAAACCGGACTCTCTTAATGTGGTGGACAATGAGAGCTGACGAGAGGCCAAGGAGAATGGCACAGGAACTTTCATCTGGCGATGGATCGAGAGAGAGACAGAGACCCAATTTGGATCAACCGTCTGAGCTCTTAAGGTCCAAATGAGGAGCAGAAGGAGGGAGAACATGAGCAAGGAAATCAGGACCACGAGGGGTGCACCCACCCATTGTGACAGTGGAACTGATCTATTGGGAGTTCTCCAAGGCCAGCTGGACTGGGACTGAATAAGCATGGGTTGAAACTGGACTCTCTGAACAAGGCGGACAATGAAGGCTGATGAGAAGCCAAGGACAATGGCACTAGGTTTCGATCCTAATACATGAACTGGCTTTGTGGGAGCGGAGCCTGTTTGGATGCTCACCTTCCTGGACCTAGATAGAAGTGGGAGGACCTTGGTCTTCATGTAGAGCAGGGAATTTGGACTGCTCTTCAGTATCGAGAGGGAGGGGGAGTGGACTAGGGGGAGGAGAAGTGGAGTGGGGATAGGGGGAGGGGAACGGGGGAGGGGGCAATATGTGGGAGGAGGGGGAGGGAAATGGGAAACGGGGAGCAGTTGGAAATTTTAAGTAAAAAAGAATAAAAAAAAAAAAAAAGACCATGTCTGTTCTGAGAATTGTTTTCAACAGCAGAGAAAAGTAAAATCCCAACCTGAACAAAGAAAAAAAATTACTGAAAATCTTTCTGCAGTTTTCCATGCTTACTCTGGTCACTTTTGCATGAACTAGACAGACTCACGTTGTTTGGTGTCACCTCAGTGAAGCAAGCTGGCCGCACTGTGCTGTCACACAGAGAACCATCCACAGGTTCAATTCTCAAGCCGATCTATACTCTGCCTAAAAGGAGGCTTCACGGTTGCTTAAAACCACGCAGCATCGACAGAGTACTTCTTTAGTTTTGACTTTCAAGAGAGAAATGTATTTGAATTTCTTAATATTATATTGGGGAAAACCCCAAAGGAAGAAGATTGAGAGAACAATGGAATACAAGAAAACATATTGGAACTGAGTGATTACTTACAACCTGAAAGCTGAGTGCGTTCTGTGTGTGGTTGATGCTTCTGAAATTACATACAAACCACAGCTATATGGATTCATAATGAATATTGTATTCAAGATCTAAGGTCTATGAGCTCTGTTCACTGTAATCTCTTTACTTAAAATCCAAATATATTTTTCACCATAATTTTGCATTAATTTTTATTTGTATAAGTATGGCATTTTAATATTTGTATTGAAAACTGAGATTTTTGGACATCTCTTCCAATTTTGTATTTGAGGTCTTAATCTGGACTCCATTGGAATTAGGAAATAATTACAATTAGAAAAATTACATAAATAACAAGTGTTCTTTTTTTAGTCAAACAATCTTCTTGATCACAAAATGCTATCAATAGCACTAGAATACTCTTTAAAATAACCATTTTTTTGCACACACTCACTATTCATATATGTAATAATAACAAAAGTTATTATGTTTAGCGTATTTCACAGACAAGAAATTCATTTAATAGGTAAACTGAAGCTTGGGTCATTAACGTGTAGACTCATGGTTTCCTCAACTGTCGCCAAATAAAACGTTTGCCAAAAGATAACCTCACAGAAATACAAGAGAGGTGTTTTATGTTCAGACATTGTGTGGAATGCTGTTGTCATCAAAGTTAATCATCAAGAAAGCTAAAGCTAATAAATGGCTTAGATGAACTGGAAAATTTGATCTTTATTTGGATTAAAATTAATGAAATTATATGGTATCAAAGACTCATTAGGGTAGCTGAATGTAAAAAAGATTTCATGATTGTCCCAAAAGGCTTTGTGAAGAGGGCTTTGAACTACCAGAGGAAAATTTGTACTCCACCAACTCTTTGGGGGGTAAAAAGTAACATCCAAAGGAATGGGTCCTATCTTAGGAAAAATAAAGTTAAATATTATGGTTCATGACACCATGGATAATCCCACAAACCTTGATGTCTCAAAACCTGAAGGAAACTAGTATAACCAAACAATTCTTGGAATAGTAGCTGTGGTGGTTTGAATGAGAAATGTCCCCCATAAGTTTTCATATTTGAACACTTGACCCCTGGATGGCAGCACTGTTTGTGGGGGTTTAGAATCTTTAGAAAGTCCAGATTTGCTGGAGGAAATATGTCCATGGGTGCAGGCTTCCAACTCAGTCTCTGCTTCCCACTTGCAATTGAAAATGTGCTTTCTGAACTTCCATGTCTGGCCACCCGCAGCCATGCTGTCGCTGCCATTGTGGTCTTACCAGGGAATGGTAGCCAGAGTAGACTCTTTCTGCTATAAGTACTTTTTGGTCACAGTGTTTATCACAGCAGCAAAAAGAAATCCAGAGCAGTAGGAAATAATAGAGACAGAGCAAACATTCACTTGCGGCATAATCCATCATGTTCAGGTTTAAGAAGCAGAACTGAACTTACTGTGGTTCAGGTAAAGAAAAGTTTGTGTCTAGGAGGAAGGGGAAGAAATATGGAGGGCAAGGTTGGAAGAGTAGCTAATTCTAGCCTAAGTTGAAGACACACATATTAGATATTTTACTTATTATTTACTAACCAATGGGCTAGCAGAATACAGCCAGGCTGGAAGAGATCTATAGGGAGAATAGGTGGAATCAAGGAGATACCATGTAGTTGCCAAAGGAGAGAGACGCCAACCAGAATCTTACCTTACTGGTGGTAGGCCACACCTCATAGTGACACACAAATAGAAATGGGTTAATTTAAGATGTAAGAGTTAGCAAGAAATATGCCTAAGCTATTGGCTGGACAGTGTTGTCGTTTCTGGGTTATTATTTGGGTCTGGACAGCTGGGAAATGAAGTAGCAGTCTCCTCCAACAATGCCAATGTGAGACAATGACCTCCACACAAAAACTGAGAGAACTTGGCGAGAAATTCTAGACACAGAAGAACAAAGTTAAGTATAGCTTTTTGGTAGACACATTTTTCCAGATACATTCTGTTTGCTGGTGGCAAGCAAAAGTGTGGCTCATTTATGAGAAGGCTTCCTGATTCCGCATTAGCAGGAAAAACTGTGTGGCATCATTAATAAATGTCTTTCTTGCTGGGCAGTACTGGTGCATGTCTTTAATCCCAGCACTTTAATCCCAGAGGCAGGCAGATCTCTGTTGAGTTCAAGGTCAGCCTTGTCTACAAGAGCAAGTTCCAGGACAGGTTCCAAAGCTACAGAGAAACTCTGTCTTGAAAAAAAAAAAGCAAAGAAAGAAAGAAGGGAGGGAGGGAGCACAGGAAGGAAGGAAGAAAGGAAGGAAAGAAAGAAAGAAAGAAAGAAAGAAAGAACGAAAGAAAGAAAGAAAGAAAGAAAGAAAGAAAGAAAGAAAGAAAGAAGAAGGAAAGAAATGGCAATGGCTTCCTGGTTTGTGTTGGCACTGGTGGCACAAATAGTTCTGGCTCTTTCAGGAGGCCCTACACTTAAATGGGGTCTGTGAGCAGCATGTTAGCAATTGCTTAATGAAGATATAGACCTGCTGCTTCCCTGGAGCTGGGGCAGAGAGAATAATTTACAAAGCTGATGATATACATACCTTGTCATGTTAAACTAGGCAAAGCAAGCAGGAAGGGCCACGGAGTTGGTCCTAGCCATGCCCTCGAGCTTTTTTCCCCCTAAAAATCAGAAAATGATTACAGATAAGCAACAAAGACAGATTCAGATGAAAAAGACCTTTAATGGGTTAGTGTTGGATAAATGCACACAGACTTGGGAGAGAGAAGAAATAGTTATAAAAAGAAGTAAATGTTTTTTTTTAAAGATAACATTTTTAAAGAGACAGAGTACAGACAGTCAAAGATTAAAGAAGTAAAGAAAAATAAGGCATGCAAAGATGGAAAATACACAGAGTCAGGATTATGAATATTATTGTGTTTTCTTTGAATTTTTTGACTGTAAATAAGCTAAGCACAGAGAGACAGTTCATTATACAGGCTGCTAAGCTAAGCCAGCATATATATTTTAAAGATATCTTGACTTCAAAATTTGGGTCTAAGGATATGTTGTTTTGGAAAAGAGGCTCTGCTTTTGTTTCCACGGAGGATAGAAAGCTGTGGAATCCTTACCAGATAATATGGTTTGATAAAACAAGACCCTGAAGCAACGGTCCAGATGGTCCAACATCCATGACAGCTTCAGGACTGCTGGCTGAGATGGACCTACCACACAGGATACTCCATGAAAGACCTGATTAACAGCACCTCCAATCAGTAGGAAGTAGTCTAGACAACAACACCAAAATTCCCTAAATGATTATTTATAAATGTTTGTTTATACTTAAAAGGGTATATGCTATAGAGATGGGTACTTTTCATTGGTATGGATCTTGGTTTATTGACACAAATTTAAGGTCAATTTTGTTATATGCATTTCTGTTCTTGTTTAAGATATTGTGTTTGTGCAGCTCATTTTAAAAATGTAATGTATAATTAAGAAATACAGGTTAATAGTCAAGCTTGTAGTCATGTTAGTTAGGTTCTCTAGATGTACAGAGACAAAGACATACAGAATATGGCATTAAAATGTTTTAAGAACTTAGGACTTTTCATGACAATGAGATATGTCTACTTCTGGCAGCACCAGTTACTTCAGAGAGGTTGAAGAAACTCATTATGTAATTTGCCTTCAATGTGACAAGGCTAGTTATTTAGGCAAGAAACTGTTCTTGCGTGTTCTACTTGATATTATGTATGAACTGAGCATGCAGGACCCACAAAGACATGACTGTTGAAGTTGCCTAAAGAAGTTGAGACAGTCCTTTGGAGTTTCTGCTTCATGAAAGAGTTTGACAGACATTTTGCAGGACACAGAAGAAAGGACTGACAAACTGCTACTATAGGCAGAACTGACTTTGAAATTTCTTGCTTCATGGAAAAGTCTGCCAGATACTATGGCCTGTAGGCTGAAGATGGATGCCCCAGTGTTATAGAAGAACTTTGGGTGACTATCCAGGCAGCGAGATATCTCTGTCAATTCTAGAATTTTGGTAGTTGCTTACAATGTGCTTCCTGTTTACTTAGATAATACTATATCCTTCTGGAGTTTTTTATGGAGTTGAAGAAAGAGAGTTACAATTATAAAAGATTGATTTGATATAAAACTTTAGACTCACAAAAATAGGATAGATAATAGAGTGTTTGCCTTAATTTGCCAAATGTAAATGAACTAAATACTGTAACTATAATTCTTGCTTGATAACTGTTTTGTTAATTGTAATTTTACTCTGTTAAAGTTAAAACCTTTTTTTTTTATGTTAGGCAAAAAAGGGGCGGTGATGTGGGATTCCCTTTGGTATGCTGTGAATATGCTTTATTATCATTGGTTAATCAAGAATCCTTGTTGGGCCTATGGCAGCACAGAATAGGGCAAGACTGGAATTTTAAGCAGAGATAGAGGAGAAAATGAGGTGGAGTTAGAGAGACACCATGTAGCTGCTAACGGAGAAAGATGCAAATCACCAGTCAGAACCTCAGCAGTAGGCCACAGCCTTGTAGTTGACGCACAGATAAATAGAAATGGATTAATTTAGGATGTAAGGGTTAGCAAGAAATATGCCTAAGTTATTGGCCAAACAGAGTTGTAATTAATATAGTTTCTGTGTTATTTTTTGGGTCTGGGAAGTCGGAAAACAAATGAGCAGTCTTCTCATACAGGAAATGTTGAGGGAAGGAATCCTTTTGTTGCAAAACAAAGAAGTTGTAGAGATGTCAAGTCTGGAAGTTGCAAGAGTGGATGGTTTTGATAGAAAGTGACCCAGTAGGGTAGGTGATCCTCAGCAATAGATGCTGTGGGCTCCCTAGACCTATCTTACAAAGTGTCCTGCTTCTATTTTCTTGAACTTTCTTTCCCCCTTTTTCTTTCTCCTGTCTTTGTTTTGTCTTCTTTCTTTACTCACTTCTTTTAAAGTTAAGAAATTCCAGTTATACCGAGTGATCAGAGATAAGGCAAGTGATGATTAAGCCCTACTGTAATACCAAATAATCAAGAGTTTATTTAATTATTTATTTATTTATGATCTAACATTGAAGTAGATAAATGGTATGCCTCTAAGTTATATTCCCAATTTTCCTTTTTATTTTTTTATTTTGAGCCAGAAATTCACTGAACCCAGGTTGTCCTAGAACTTGCTCTGTAACCCAGTGTCCTTGACTCTTGTCTCAGAGTAGCTGTGATTACAGCCTGCTGTGTCATGTGTAACACAAACTTTTAAATTAAATATTTACTGGGCTAACAACCGAAGGTAAATTCATAGCTGCATCTAGGAAGGGCAGCCTGAGGTCCAGGCTTACCGGCTTGTTCATTCTGATCAGCTTCATCGAGCTAGAGGTGATTCTCAGAGCTTGTGGAGACCACTGTTTATGCGCATGCTGAGCAGATTGCATTTGTAACATTTAATGCCCACAATAACAATAATAAAACATACTGGCGTGCGCTCTGTGCAAACACTTTCTTCTGAAGATAGAGCCAGTGAAATGTTTTAGCAACTTTGACATTTATAGCTGTATTTATAATCTTTTTTGGATCATTTCCTCACAGAGTCACATGTTTGTATATTTTAAATTCTCTGGAGAAATAAAAACGTTTAAACATAACATAATGATATGATATGCATTTTATGAGCCCGTGCTCACCATCTAAGCACGAGCGAAGAGTGTTGTGTGGTAAGTCCTGTGAGGGCTTTCTATGTAAATGTAGGATTTTCCAAATACATACTGCAATGCCCACAGCACCGAGGACTGGTGAGGGAAGAAACATATTCAGGCCAGAGACTGTTTTTAAAAAACCTTGAAACCAGACTAGACTGAAAACAAAAACTAGAGGGCGCTCACTTGGGGAGCAGCTTTTGCTCAGAAGAGCATGCCTCATACACTTCTTGGAAGGTGAGGACCTAGGAGTTCTGTTGCCGTTGTCTACATAAACACCACTGATCTTGCTGGCGCCTCAGAATTTCCTGGTCTGTGCCACAGCAACCGGAGACCTGTGCAGCACAGCCACAGAGAAGTTAATGCTTGAATATGCAGACAGACAAGGAGACGAACCCTTCACTTCTAGCTACAGCGATGAGATTGCCTTTTGGGAAGATTGTATATGCCACATGCCTTGTACGAATCACTTTACTAAACACTCACCAAGTCTAAGCAGTGAGCACAGTGGCATTCCGACCTCCCGCCCAGGAGCAAGAGATAGTATGACAGTTTTAAAGCACTGTTAAATTCTTTGACTTTCCATCAGTGAAACGTGAGGCCCACACGGTGTTCTCCTTGAATCTGAGCCAGCTTTGCTGATTGGTGGACCAACGGAGCAATCAGAAGTGACTATGGCTTTTGGAGGTTAAACCACAGAAGGTCCTTCAGCTGCTCCTCTGCTGCTTGGGGACATTAGTCTCTAAAAACATAACTTTGTGAGAGATCACTGGCACCAACCTAAGTGCTGGGGAACCAACATAGAACCGAACTAGGACCCCTGAATACAGATGCTCAGGTGGCGTGGGCAGCATAGGGGGCCACTGGCAGTGGGACCAGGGTCTAACTCTAGCATGAACAGACTCTGTGGAGCCCCTTCTCTATGGAGATATATACTTTGCTAAGCCTAGGCATGGAGAGGGGGTGGTTGGTTCTCCCGCAATGAGGTGATGGGACAGATTTAGTTGGTTTCCCCAGGGGAGACCTTACCCTCACCTTTGAGCAAATGGGGGTTGGGGTGGGTGGGGTGGAGGTAAGGAAGGGAAAGCGGGAGGAGAGAAAGGAGGGGGAACTGGGACTGGTATGTAAAAAATAAATCATTTAAAAAAATAAAAACATAACTCCTTCTAAACAGCTGCCTCCTTGCCCCTCCCCCCAAACACATCTTGGGAAGATGCAAACTGTCCTTTGTTCTTCTAAGGACACTGAAGTTGTCATACAGACCCCATGCTCCTGGTCTGGCTATTTCCCAGTGACCCTCCCTCTCTCTATCTCATCACAGTGGGGAATCCAGGTTTCAACATTCACATTTTGAGGGGGCACAAGTATCGAGCCTTCCTCGTCTCCTTGTCTGATGTCATCACAAATGAATAATGACAACTTTGTCGGCCTTCCCAAATTCATAGGTCTTATATTTTTCCATTGATTAAAACCTCCATATTTTAGCAAATCAAGGTAATAGAAAGCACACTCCCACTTTTCTCTAGAGTTAAATATTTCATTGCTGAGAAAACCACTATGTCCTAGGGAATTTGTGACAGAAACCTTAAGAAGTTCAAGCTTTCCTGGAACCTGATGGAAGAAAAAAGTGGATGCTGAATTTGTCAAATGCTTGTTTCGTATCTCTAATATGTAATGTGGATTTTTCTCCTTGATCTACTAATGTGGAAAAACAAATTAAAAGACTTGTCATGTTTGTCCTGTCAATGTGTATTTATTGAGCAGCTATTGCATTCCAAGAGCTATGATAAATCAGTGACTGAAGATGTGAAAAAGACAGGCAGGCTCCTGCCCCAGGCCGATCAACCTTTCCACTCTTCCCATGCACACTGCTTGATTTAGAACACGGCACTTTTATGCACTACTGCCCTTGATTTGATTTTGCCTTGCTAAGGAGCTGAGCATCTGTGTTCATTAGTGGTATCAAGATTATGTTGCTTTGGTCAAAGCTGACAGCCCTGCAAGTTCGCAGTGAACAGAACGTGTCGCGGGACCACGTGTCTCTTTTTCAGTTATGTCTGCTTTTGAATCCACGGCACAAGTGTGCAGTTTCCTGCCGGTCAGTCTTAACATTTCTTCTGAGTACAATCGCAGTAACCTATCCATGAGGGGACGAATGCTGATTAGTTGTGACTGCTATATATGAAGCCATTTGGTTTTTGAATAGCTAACATGGGGTTGATCACCAAGATGAAATCTCTCCTTGAGACAGTTACTTCTTCAATAGCTTTGCCCTGATTTGTTTGTCTTTAACTCTGGGATATAAAACACAATGCCAGTAAATCATGTTTTTATCTTTTTCAGTAACTAATTTTTTCCTTCGCATCATCTTATTTTATGGGTTATAAATTTCAGAAGGGAACATTCTTATGTTTGTTTGTTTATTATTCGAAGATTATGCTTCTAGTATTAAAACTGTGTGTCTCGCACTGAGATGCCAAGATCCACATTCCACACTGACAGAAAGCTTCCTTCTCATCACAGCACTATTTAGGTATTTTTACTAGACATAGATTTTTTTCAAGTTAAGTTTTGATTTGATTGCTTATTTTTTGCTATGACATATTAGTATGAAAATTATATTAATGAATTTGCAACATTAAATTATGTTATATCGGAACCAAACCTATTAAGAGTTACTTTATATCTTACTTTTTAAAAATTGTTTTTATTGAGCTATATATTTTTCTGCTCCCCTCCCTCCCTCTCCCTTCCCCTTCTACGCTCTTCCATGATCCCCATGCTACCAGTGTACTCAGGAGATCTTGTTCTTTTCTATTTCCCATGTAGATTCAATCCATGTGTGTCTCTCTTAGGATCCCGGCCTTTGTATCTTATAAACCGCTGGATGAACTTAATATTGTCTCTTACGTTTTAACATTCATATTTATGGGATTAGTTTATTTTCCCTTTTGTAAAAATTCTGTAAGTTCTTTTGTTAGGGTTCTCTTATTGGTATTTAACTGAGATATTTGTCCTCAAAATATTTTTCTTCTTTTTTGAGACTGGGACTCACTGTGTAGCCCTGGCTAACCCCATATATCTCAAAGCTCTTCAAGAGTTAACTCCAGTCAGAAAAGTGTTTGCCCCTTCAAATCACAAATTCCTTCCTAGAAGTGCTCGGAACAGGTATGCCTTTAATTCTGGTGCTCAGCGTCCTCTTGAGAAAGTTTTCCATTTCTTCAGCAGTTGAGAGTCGTCCGTGAGATGAATGGGAACGGCTCATTATCTTAAGACCTCCACACGCTTGCATACCAAGATGATACCTCCATTCTTATCCCTAATTTTGGTCCTTTCTCTCATTATTTCCTTGATTAAAATAAATAGCAGTTTCTACATTTAATGCTTTCAGTTCTATTTACTGTTTGCTTTTTCTCCCTTCAAAGAAACACACGAAATTTATTTATCGATTCTATTCCTTTTTGTTTACTAAATTTTAATTTCTGCTTTCATCTGTGATTATTTCCTCTCTCTATTTTTTTCCCCAATTAGGATTATCTTGTTTGCCACTTAACTTCTCAAGTTAATGACTCAATTCATTCTTTCATTTCTTGTATTATTTAAAAACAAGAAAAGTATGTTTGGTGAATTACAGCTTTGACTTAAGTTTGAAGACATAATAGTTTTGTGACTACAGCCCTCTGGCTGTCTTGTGATTACCTGTTCATCACCTCTTGGCCCAGTTCTGTAGAAACATTGCTCTCACTAGTGTTGGGGGAAAGTTAACTTTAGTTTTATTCTACTATTCATTTTGCTGTGCTATGACCTAAGAATATGTTCTGTGTAGATCAGCTTTGATGGAATTCTGTGTCTTCCCTGTGATCTAACATGCATAGCTTGTAGCTCATAGAAACAAGATGCTTAACAAAAGATATGCTCCTTGCTTAACATTACCGAATTCCAATGTCTGTCTGTAAACGAATTCCATAGCTGTGTTTATCAGACCCTTTACTCTGCTTCCTACTTAACTCTTGAGAACAGAAAGTTTTTCTTTGTCTGCATATCCAGTGCAGGCCCCACTTTTTAAATCCTAAGGAAGCTAGTTTTCAAGGAAAATGATTACGCTTCTCATAGGTAATCATTTTTGTTGATAGGAATGTCTCAAATGGAACTGTGTCAGGATTCAATTTTCATGTTATCAACTTCTTAACTTCAGCATCTCTGCAGATTTTCTGCTACCTTAGAATCAAGACCCAAATTGTTATTTGTTGAATATTCTACTTTCCATCTTCTTTTTCCAGAGTGACTGAACATTTTGACAAAATCTCTTGTAGCTGTGTGTGTTTAAAAGTTCATCTTAATGCAGTCTTCTGTGGACACAGCCAATCAGGAGGATTTTTGTGGATCTCATGTCATTGTTATCCAGGGACTATTTTTCTGTGAAGAAAACCTAATGACTTTAAAAGGTTTTGTATCAGAATGCACTTTTTTTCTTTTTGAGACAGGGTTTCTATGTAGCTTTAGAGCCTGTCTTAGAACTAGCTTTTATAGACCAGGCTGACCTTGAACTCACAGAGATCGTCCTGTTTCTACTTCCTGAGTGCTGGGATAAAAGGTGTGTGCCACCACCGCCAGACTTTTATTTAATTTTTTCAGAATGTACTTTTATTGCCCTCAAATTTGAATGGCAGTGCATAGACATAGTGCATATGAATGTTTTTTCTAGTCTTTTTTCTTTATGTGTATGAATATTTTGTCTGCATATGAACACATGAGCTGTGGATGGGCCTGGTTGCCCACAGAAGTTGGAAGAGGGTATTAGACCCCTGGGAAATGGAGTTCCAGGCAGCTGTAAACTGCTGGGTGGGTGCTGGAAACCACATTCAGGTTCTCTTCAAGAGCAGAAAGTGTCTTTAGCCATTGAGACCCCTTCTGCACCCCTCCCGTCTACAGATCATATGCGCCAAGTGAGCCTATGTGGATGTTGCTCTGCTGTATCTGGTTGTTTTCCCTCCCATAGCTCGTATTTCTCCTCCTTTATTTGAGGATTCCTTTTCTTTTTTCACCAATTAATCTTTTATTGTTATCGTACACATTAATGTTTTACAGAAATAAAGAGATTAAGTATTAACCTGCAATTACATGCCTTCTGATTTCTTCCAGTATAGAGATCTAAATTTTTACACAAATGCAACCAGCAAACTAACGTCTTTTTGATTCTCAAACTCTTTCCATCCAGTCTTACATATACTATTTAACTCTCTGCAAGGTCACTATAGCATTAACGACACACCAGAATTTATCCATTTCTTAGTCAGCAGATCTTTTAAAGTCTAAGTGGAATTGCTAAAACATATTGTTAGGAGTATCTTTATTTATTTATTTTTTCATTCTGAGAGTATTTTCCCGAGTATGTGCTACTCAAAGTGATGTCAAAAATATCAGTTATAGAGGTCAGGTTAATCTCTTAAATAGTTCTTCGGAATGACCACAAATACTCGATGCTGCTGCATGAAGACTCACGCAGAATGAAGAACCCACTGACTAGTAGGGATGCAGTCAAAGCTGCTTCAAATCCATTTTAATGCACATTAATTTGAGGATCAAAGAACTTATTTTTACTTCTTTTTTTCTTTGCAACATATCACTTTATAATTTACACAATTTTATCGTATTTATTTATATATTTATTGAGACACGGTGTCTCCATGTAGCCCTGGCTGTCCTGGAACTTGCCCTGCAGACCAGTCTACCCTCATAAATTCCCAAGTGCTGGGATTAAAGGTACGTACCACCACTGTCTGACTTGATTTATATTTTATTTCATTTTTTTTTTTTGTGAGAATTCCTTTTCGAAATTGAGATTCTGGACTTCTCCTAGAGCTGATCTCTGTTCTAGGCCAATTTCCTGTTGCCATCATAGCACACTTTGACAAAAAAACAATTCAGAGGAGTGAGGATTTATTTGCCCACACAATTCTAGAACACATTGTTGCTGGAAAGTAGAAGCAGCGGGAACTTGAAGCAGCTCTTCGCATCACAATCAGGAGTGCAGAGAATGTGCGAGCCTGGGGGTGGGGGGGGAGAGTGTGCACGCACATGCCTGCTTAAGCGCAGCTGGCGGTCTCCATCCATCGGCAGTCCAGGACCCAACCCAGTTACACACTTCCAGCTTAGGTCTTCCCAATTAAGTCAATTAAGGCACTCAAGGCAAGCACTTCACCCCCCACATGCTCACAGGCCGGCCTGATCTAGACAGTCCCCCACTGAAACTCCTCCCGAGCCATTCCTCTTTGTGTCTAGTTGACAAAATCAAGACATTGTCTCTTTGGCATGACTTTTGTCTGATAACCGCAAGGCCCGTTCGCTCTGCGTATTTATTGTTAATAGCATGAGAGTTCTTTCCTGTGAAGCCGAGGACCATCATCAGCCTTCTGTTTGCTCAGGTATCTTTTAAGGGTATCTTCATGTTGGATTTCTACTCCTCATTTCTTTGATTCTAATTTGCTTCCTATTTCTGATTTGATTATAAGCTTTGCCAGTTAAGTGCTTTTCTGATTCTTATTTATTTTCAGCATTGGTGTTTCACATGCTGTTGTGTAAATTTTTCCTTCCTTTCATCTTCTTCTCTCAGGTTTCTCAACCCCTTACCTTTTGGTGCCTTCTTTTCTCATTTTTTATCTCTTGCTTCATGGGGTCTTTGAATGTTATCTACACCGCAAAGCATATGCTACTTAAAATTTATTCATATTTCCTGTAGTAAATCTTTTCCAAAATGTGCTTTTCCTTTGCCTCTTGAGCACTATATTTTCATTTCTAAAGTTAGAAAATTCTTCACGTGCCCAATAATAGGGCTCTATTTTGCCTTTTATTCAGCTTGAATGTATGTTTTATCAATCCTTTTATTCCTCTGCCAAACAAAGAAAGTCTATTTTTTCTTAGAGTCCATCGTATTTCACATGTATTTTTTCTAATATTCTCTTAGATTTTACACTTCCAATTACACAAATGTTTTCCTCACTGGGTGGTTGAGCACTCTGATACAGGGATGTGCTCTGGCTGTGCACAAGACAAGGCCACACTTTTCTCTGTGTACTCAGTATGTCAAGATGATCTGAAAGGATTTGATTAAAATAACCTTTTACTTTGGACAAGTACTCTCAAATCCATAGCCCAATGGTTAACAGGCCTCAAGGCATAAGTTCTGTCAAATCGTGTAGAGTCTCAAGGAAAGACTCTTCAGACTGCTCAAACTCTGTTTCAGGTGCTCTCAGATGACTTCAGAATTCTCCTCTGATGTTGTCTGGTTCTCAACATTAGCTCAAGAGTATTTCAGAAGTAACGTTTCCAACAGAAAAGAATAAAAGTGCTTGACACTCATGCATGTAGAAGGCACCCGAATCTAACTTCCAACACAGGTACAAATTTCCCCAATTCTTTGACACTTTGGAATGCGGAAAGTTTCTGTGTTCCTGTCTCACTCAAGGCGTGGTCACCTAAATAGGATTGCTTCCAGATCTATGCCTGCATTTCTTCCTTCCTTTCATGCTGTAGAACTCCCATTTAGCTGAAACTAACAGCAGTGGAAACACATTCCATGGTGACTTTCTTTTTCCTCAGCCCTACTGAATTTCTGCTTAGAGGTTCTAGCAGCCATAGCTGCAGAAATCCTCCTACTCTCTCCAAGACTCGAATTCGGTCAGCTGGCAAATCTTGTGTTTCCTATCATTCTCTCTCTCTCTCTCTCTCTCTCTCTCTCTCTCTCTCTCTCACACACACACACACACACACACACACACAGACTCTCACTATGTAACCTTTACTAGTTGGCTTGGAACTTACTCTGTAGACAGGGCTGGCCTTCAACTCACAAAGATCTGCTTAAGTGCTGGGATTAAAGGTAAATGTCATCATGCCGGACACTTATTTTGAATGAAGATCTTCCCCTCAAACTCTACTCTCTATGCTATGGAGTCCCCGAAATTTTATTTTGTTGTTTGCTCAATACTGAAAATATTTCCCAATAATTGAAAATAGATTCTCCTCTCATACAATACATTTCAACTAGCTGGGTAGTAGTGGTACAGGCCTTTAATCCCAGCACTCAGAAGGCAGAGGCAGGGAATCTCTGTGAATTCAAGACCAGCCTAGTCCATAGAGTGAGTTCCAGGACAAGCTCCACAGTGACACAGAGAAGTCCTACCTCAAATAAAACAAAAAACAAAACCCCTAAACAAACAAATAAACAAACAAAAACCCAACTAGATCAGGACCACAGTTTCTCCTCCCTCTACTCCTGACATCTCTCTCCCTCACCTCTTCCCCAGATCAACTCTCTCTCCATCTCCCATACGAAAAAATCAGGCCTCCAAGAGACAAAACAAGACACAATAAGTCAAGGCAAAAGCCCTCATATCAAGGGTGCACAAGGTAATCCAATAGGGGGAGAAGAGTCTAAGAGCAGGCAAAGGAGTCCCACACAAACACCAAGCTAACAGCCTTATACACAGAGGACCTGGCAGACCCTTTCAGGCCCCGAATTTGCCACTTCTGTGAGCCCATGTGAGCCCTGCTTAGCTGCCTCAGTGGGCCCTGTTCTCCTGGTGTCCGCCATCCCCTCTGACTCCTACGGTCTTTCCTTCCCCTCTTCAATGGGGTTCCCTGAGCTCTGAGGAGAGAGACCCAATGGAGACCTCCAATTTAGATTCCATCTCTGCATATTGTCTGACTGTGGGTCGCTGTACCTCCATCTGCTGCAGGAGGAAGCCTCTCTGATATAGACTGGACAAGGCGCTGATCTATGAGTATAGCAGGATATCATTAGGAATCATTTCATTGATTTTATTTTTCTTTTTGCCAATCACGTTGTGTCTGCCCTAGGTCTCTGGGCTGTCCAGTCTCCGGTTCTTGGCAGCCGCCCAGGCAGGCAGTACAAGGCATGAGCTCCTTCTCCTGACGTTAAACTAGACATTGTTTGGCCATTTCCACAAGTCCTGAGCTCGTGCCCCACACATCATGCAGTCTGGACCAATTGTTGGTCAAAGGTTTTGTGGCTGGGTAGGTGTCCTGGTTCTCTTTTGGTAGACTGTAGAATAGCCAAAGAGACTGGAAGGTAGTGGCGAAGGCTCTATGCAGGCACCAGCTCGACCCCTCCATTCAGTGAGCTGTGCAGATGCTGTCCACATGGGGCCCCACTGAGCTTTGTTGAGAGCAACCTCCTGTCCTAACATAAGCCTGGGTTGTTCAAGAATTTCTATAGGATGCCCTTGACCACCAACTCAGGCAAATGCAACCCAATGCCACCATTAGAAGCCTTGCCTGACTACAGGAGATGGCACTAGGTTTCCACACTGCCACCCCCAATTTCCAGCCATCTCTGCTCACACCTTCCCTTTCCATCTCATCCCATCCCTCCTGTCCCAGTCTACCCACAAAATATGTTCTGTTTCCACTTCCCAGGGAGATCCATGCCTCCTCTCCTATAGCCCTCCTCTTTCCATAACCTCTCTGAGTTTATGGATTGTAGCTTTCTTATTATTCACTTAATGGCTAATATACACATATGAGTGAGTACTGATCATAGTTGTCCTTCTGGGTCTGGGCTACCTTACTCAGGATGATTTTTAGTTTCATCTATTTGCTTGCAAATTTCATTCTGTCATTTTTAACATAATTGTTTAAATTGATTCTTTGGAAATTTCACATCCTACACTCCAATTCCACTCATTTCTCATTCCTTCCGTGTCTACCCTCCACCCGTATAGCTTTCTCCCAAAAATAAAATAATAATAATAATTACAAAATATTTTATCCTCCATCTTTCCTGCCTCTCCTTCACAAATTCATTTGTCGTCATGGCCTTGGGAGTTGTGGTGGGTCCCACAGTCTACCTTTTTGCCCCAACAACTTTACTCACAAATGATTATGAGTTGTATAGTTCAAGGCCTCTGACTTCTAGTACACCATCAATACCAGACCCTTGCTGATTCTTCCCCTGGATATTCTGCTGTTGCCCTAAGTCATAGAGATCCTGTGGTTATGGTTCCACAGGACCAGTGTGTAGGGATATAGCCCCACCCATTGGGGGCGTGTTCGCCTCGGGCTAATGTTTACGGATAAATCTGTCGGGCATGATCCCAGCAGCCCTTTTTCTTTTGCTCCACTTTTCCTGTGCTCCGCGGGAACCTGTGGTCCTGTAAGTCTATTTCCTTATTAAAGCTGTATATATTGTTAATCAGGTCTTTTAGTTACATAGAGATTATATTTAGTATAGATAGTATGATCTTCAGCCTCTTCGAAGAGCTGTAAAAAATGGCCTTTAATCTAACCTAAAATTTCTGTGCCAAAGAGACACAATTACTCCTGGCAACACCACTCTACTCCCAAGAGAACGTTGAGCACCAAAGACACTCCACTGGGAGCTTGTCTTCTTGGCAGAACTGGCCTTTGGGTTAAAAAAAAGCCCATACCTCAACTTCTGACAAAGATACAGAATATCCCTAAGTGGATGAAACAGGATTGTCTTATCTTGCCAAGACAGGGTAGGATAGTCCTAAAAAAGTTCCTTGCCTTTGATAATGGTATGCCAGTTATGTTAGGCCTTAGCCAAAGTTGGTTGACTCAACATTACAAACGAGAGTTTGGGTGATTGCCCAGGTAGTCAGTTGTCTCTGTCAATTGTAGCACATTTTGGATATCTCTCGATTGTTAAGTAATATTTATTCCCTTCTCAGATCTTTGACGGAGTTGAAGATTATATAATTGTAGTTACTCTCTATGTTATTTAGACTCCTTGAGATAAAATGTTTAACAAAAGTTTTGTTCTCAATATTGTTTGTTATATTTATTATTTGTTATTATTGTATATAGTTGTATTTGGTTTAGTTCTATCTTATTTAGACAAAAGGGGGAGATGTAGGGATATAGCCCCACCCATTGGGGGCGTGTTCGCCTCGGGCTAATGTTTACGGATAAATCTGCCGGGTGTGATCCCAGCAGCCCTTTTTCTTTTGCTCCACTTTTCCTGTGCTCTGCGGGAACTTGTGGTCCTGTAAGTCTATTTCCTTATTAAAGCTGTATATATCTATATAATCTGTCTGCATCCATTTGCGCCGCCACACCAGTGGTCTCATCATATGCTCCAGCAGGTTGTAGATAGAGTGGATGTTGGGATGGATCAACTCAAAGCCCTGGGTGTGATTCTAGATGGTAACTGAGTAGGTTAGGTCTAGCCTCCAGCAGGGGCAGGGACTCCGATGAGGGATAGAGGCAGCTCTCCCTTGCTCCTGCCATTGAAGCAAGCTCTCCCACACCCAGACCACTATCACCACCACCACCACCACCACCAGTGATGCCACACTACTGCTGTTAAGGTGCAGGGTCAGCTTCCTTGCACATAGTAGCCAGCAAGGGGTGTGGCTTGGGGACCAGATCTCCTATAAGGGGCAGGTCCAGTTCTCTCAGGGCCAGTGAGGGGTGGGGCCTGCTCACATGGCTTCAGGCAGCAGTCTAGATGATGGGTATCTGCATGACCTTTGGTGGCAGCACAGGTGGTGGACATCAATACAGATCTTGGCTGTGGTAGAAGCACAGACCCAGACATGGTTATGCTGAGGTCTTTGATTCACTTAGACTTGAGTTTTGTGCAGGGTGAAAAATGTGGGTAGATTTGCATTATTCTACATGCAGACATCCAGTTTGACAGGCACAATTAGAGAAGTAATACATACTTCTGTGCTCTTTATATTATTGTGTTCTTTATAAAAAAAATGTGCCCAAAGATGTGTGGATTTATGTCTAGGTCTTCAACTCAATTCCATTGATTAAGGTGTATGTTTTTATGTCAATATCATGTGATTTTTTTTATTACTATAGCTTGGTAGTAAAACTTAAAATCAGGGATGGTGATACCTTCAGCAGTTCTTTGATTATTCAAGGTTTTAGTTATCCTGGCGTTTTTGCTTTTCCATAAGAAAAAGAATTGTCCTTTCAAGATCTGTAAAAAATTGTGTTGGAATTTTGAGGGTTTTGTATTGAATCTGTAGATTGCTTTTGGTAGGATGGCCACCTTTACTACCTTAATCTTACTGATCTGTGAATATGGGAGAGCTTTTCATCTCCTGATATCTTCCTCAATTTCTTTCTTTAAAGACTTGAAGTTTTTAATTCCTTAAGTTTTTCACTTGCTTGGTTAGAATTGACCCAAGATATTTTGTATTATTTGAGGCTATTATGAAAGGTATTGTTTCCCTGATTTCTTTCTAAGTCCATTTGTTGTTTATATATAGGAAGGCTACTGATTTTTTTTTTTAGTTAATCTTGTATCAAATCACTTTGTTGAAAGGGTTTATCAACTGTACGAGTTCCCTGGTAGAATTTTTAGGGTCATTTATGTATACTATCATGTTATCTGCAAATAATACTTTGGCTTCTTTGACTTCTTTCCAATTTGTGACCTTATCATGAATGGGTGTTGGATTTTGTGGAAGGCTTTTTCAGCATCTAATGAGACAATCATGTGGTTTTTTTTTTTCTTTTAGTTTGTTTACATGATGGATTTCATTTACAGATTTTCATATGTTGAACCATCCGTGCATCTCTGGGATGAAGGATATTCAGTGATGGTGGATGATTTGCTGATGTGTTCTTGGATTTGGCTTGCAATTTCTCCATTTTTTAAAATGTAGGCACATAGTGCTGTGAACTTTCTTCTTAGCATTGCTTTCAAAGTGTTCCATAAGTTTGGGTATGCTGTGCATTCATTTTCATTGAATTCTGGGAAGTCTTCAATTTCTTTCTTATTTCTTCTTCAACCCAGGGGTGATTCATTTGAGAACTGTTCAATTTCCATGAGTTTGTGGGCTTCTGCAATTAGTGTTGTTGTTGAATTTTAACTTTAAGCAATGGTGATCTGATAAGATACACAGGGTTATTTCAATATTTTTTGTATCTTTTGAGATTTGCTTTGTTACCAAGATGTGGTTGATTTTAGAGACAGTTTCATGAGGAGCTCAGAAGAAGATATATTCTTTTGTGTTTGGGTAGAATATTCTATAGATGTCTACTAAACACATTTGAATCATAATATCTGTTTATCCCTCTATTTCTCTGTTAATTTTCTGTTTGACAGACCTCTCCAGTGGTGAGAGTAGGGTGCTGAAGTCTCCACTATTAGTGTGTGAGGTTTGATGTGTGATTTAAGTTTTAATAATATTTCTTTTATAAATGTGGTTGCATTTGTACTTGGGATATAGATGTTCAAAACTGAGACATCATCTACTGTTCCTGTGATGAATATGAAATATCCTTCTTCATCTCTTTTGATTAATTTTAGTTTTAAGTCTATTTTGTTAGATATTAGGATAGCTGCACCAGTGTGTTCCTTTGGTCCATTTGATTGGAAAATCTTTTCCCAACCCTTTACTCTGATGTAATGTCTGTCTTTGAAGTTAAAGTGTGTATCTTGTATGCAGAAGAATGGATCCTGTTTTCGTATCCATTCTGTTAGCCTGGTATCATTTTATAGGCTAATTGAGACCATTGATATCAAGAGATATTAATGACCAGTGATTGTTAATTCCTGTTATTATTGTTTTTGTTGTTGGTTGTGGTATTGTGTGTATTTCCCTTCTTTGGGTTTTGCTGGTGTGGGATTATCTATTGCCTTTGTTTTTGTGGGTATAGATAATTTTCTTGGGTTGGAGTTTTCTTTCTAGTACTTTCTGTAGGGCTGGATTTGAGGATAAGTACTGTTTGAATCGAGTTTTGGCATAGAATGTCTTGTTTTATCCATCTATGGTGATTGAAAGCTCTGTTGGATATAGTAACCTGGACTTACATCCATGGTCTCTTAGTGTCTGCAGAATGTCTATCAAGAACCTTCTAGTTTTCGTAGTTTCTGTTGAGAAGTCAGGTGTAATTCTGATATGTCTGCCTTTATATGTTAATTGGCCTTTTTTTGCAGCTCTTAATATTCTTTCTTTATTCTGTATGTTTAGTGCTTTGATTATTATGTGGTGAGGGAACTTATTGGTGTTCTGCCAGTTTCTTGTACTTTCATAGGCATGTCCTTCTTTAGGTTGGGAAAGTTTACTTCCATGATTTTGTTGAATATATTTTCTGTGCCTTTAAGCTAGGAGATTCGTTATCCTCATTTTTCTTAGATTTCATCTTTTCCCGAAGTTTCAGATGTACTGGATATTTTGTGTTAATAATTTGTTGGCTTCATCATTTTCTTTCACCAATAATTCTATTTCCTCTATTGTATCTTCAATGCCTGAGATTCTTTCTTCCATTTCTTGTTGTACCTTGGATGCTTGCATCTATAGTTCCTGACCATTTACCCAGATTTTCCATTTCCAGAATTCCTTAGGTTTATGTTTTCTTTATTGCCTTTATGTCAGCTTTCAAGTCTAGGCCCGTTTTCTTCACCTGTTTGATTTTTTTTTTAGGATTATTTTGTTTATTTATTTATTTGTTTGTTTGTTTGTTTATTTAAGATTTCTGCCATCTCCCCGCCACCACCTCCCATTTCCCTCCCCCTCTCCCATCAAGTCCCCCTCCCTCATCATCCCTAAGAGTAATCCGGGTTCCCTGCCCTGTGGGAAGTCCAAAGACCACCCACCTCCATCCAGGTCTAGGAAGGTGAGCATCCAAACTGCCTAGGCTCCCACAAAGCCAGTACGTGCAGTAGGATCAAAAACCCATTGCCATTGTTCTTGAGTTCTTAGCTTTCTTTGAGGGATTTGTTGATTTTTTCCAAACTTTTGTTTGTCTTTTCTTCTACTTCTTTAAGGAAATTTTTCATTTCCTCTTCAAGGGCCTCTATCATCTTCATATAGTTATTTTCAGGTCGTTTTCTTCTGCTTCATCTGCGTTGGGATGTTCAGGTCTTGCTGATGTAGAACCACTATTTTCTGGCGGTGCCATATTGCTCTTTATGGTGTTGAATGTGTTCTTACACTGTCATCTCCCCACCTTTTCCTACAATGGGTGCATGTAAGGCCTCTTCTTTCAGTTGGTGCGGGGGGGGGGGACTGTAGCTTAGGTGATCACTCTTCCTCCAGGTTCAGGTGAGGCTGTGCCTCTGGTGGTCGCTGATACAGCTCTGGGGCTCCTCCAGGTACAAGCGGGGCCAAGGTTCTGATGGGCACTCCTCCAAGTGTGTGCAAGGCCAAGGCTTTAGTGTTCACAGATGCAGTAGAGGATGATGGGGATATAGGGAGGCTGCTCCCAGGTCTCTGTGGCTTTGCTGGGTGGGGGTGAAGCTCAGAGTGTATCTTCGGGAACTAGAACTTAGACAGCAGGGCTCTCCACTCAGAAACCCAGTACTCATCTCCCATTTCTGATTTTTTAAATTTGGATATTCTTTCTCCCTCTTCTAGTTAGTTTGGATAAGGGTTTTTCTATCTTGTTAATCTTCTCAAAGAACAAAATCTTTGTTTCATTGATTTTTTACTGTTCTATGTTTCTATTTTTATTGATTCCAATGCTCAGTTTGATCATCTGGTTCTCCACTCCTACTGGCGATGTTCACTGTGTTTTCTCCAGAGTTCTCAGGTATGCTGAATGTTCTAGTATGAGATCTCTCTAATGTTTTTATGTAGACACTTAGTTCCATGAACTTTCCTCTTAGCAATGCTTTTATCTTCATTAAATGAGAGAAAGTCTTTAATCTCTTTATTTCTTTCTTGACCCACTTTTAATTCAGTAGAGAGTTGTTGAGTTTCCATGAGCTTGTAAACTTTCTTTGGTTTCTGTTTTTGTTGATATCCAGCTTTAATCTATGGTGGTCTGTAAGGTACTGAGAAGAAGTTATATTCTTTTGTGTTTGGGTGAAATTTTCTCTAAATATCACCTAGGTTCATTTGGTTTATAACTCTGTTAGCTCCAGTATTCCTCTGCTTAGTTTTTGTCTGGATGACCTGTCCATTGGAGAGGGTTGGGTATTGAAGTCTCTTAAGATCAGTATGAAATTATCAATATATGATTTAAACTACAGTCATGTTTCTTTTGAAAACTTGGGTGCCCTACTGTTTGAGATTAGGGCATGTCCTCTTAGTTGATTTTTCCTTTAATGAAGATGTAGGGACTTTCCCCATATCTTTTTATTAGTTTTGGCTTGAAACCTATTTTGTTAGATATTAAAATGGTTACAACTGATTGCTTTTTAGGTCCATTTGCTTGGGATATCTTTTCCAATCATTTACCATGAGGCAATGTCTGTCACTAATGTTGGAGTATGTTTCTTGAGTGCGACAGAAGGATAGATCTTGTTTTCACATCCAAAATTAGTCTGTGACCTTTTAATTGGAGAATTGAGACCATTGATATTGAGAGACACCACTGAACAATCATTGATTCCTGTTGTTTTGTTGTTGGTGGTGGTGGTGGTGGTGGCAGTAGTATTTGTGAATATATGTGTATGTTTCCCTTATTTTAGTTTTACTTGTGTGAGATTATTTATTTCCTGTGTTTTCATGGGTGTAGTTAACTGCCTTAAATTGAATTTTTTATTCTAGCACTTTCTTGTAACATGAAGGGGGCCAGGCCTGCTTGTTTGTTTTTTCTGTCCCGCCCAGTTCCCCAGCCATTTAACCCAGAGAAAATCACACATAGGTCTCTATGAATTATAAGCTGATTGGCCCATTAGCTCTAGCCTCTCACTGGCTAACTCTCACATCTTGATTAACCCATTTTTCTGATCTATTTTAGCCATGTGGCTCAGTACCTTTTTTCAGTGGGGCAGCTCACATCCTGCTGCTTCGGTGGTCTGGGCAGGAGTGGGAGAAATCAAATTCCTCCTTCCCAGAATTCTCCTGTTCTCATTACATCATTTTTACTTCCTGTCTGTTTTTCCCGCCTATATTTCCAGCCTGGCCAATCAGAGTTTATTTATAACATGATTAACAGAATACAGACAATTCTCCCACACCACTTTCTGTAGGGATTAATTTGCAAATATATATTGTTTAAATTTGACTTTATCATGAAATATCTTACTGTCGCCATCTATGGTGGTTGAAATTCTTGGTATGGTGTCTGGACTGGTATCTGTGGTCTCGTAGAGTCTACAGCTCATCTGTCCAGTCTCCTCTGCCTTCTAGGGTCTCCATTAAGAAGTCAGGTGTAGTTCTAATTGGTCTGACTTTATATGTTGCATTACATTTTTCCCTGGCAGTTTTTAATATTCTTTCTTTGTTCCACATTTTTAGTGTTTTGATTATTATGTGGCAAGGGGACTGTCTTTTCTGGTCCAATCTATCTGGTGTTTATTATGCTTCTTGTACCTTTATAGGCATCTCCTTATTTAGGTTAAGAAAATTTTCTTTTATGATTTTGTTGAAAATATTTTCTGGGCCTTTGAACTGGGATTCTTCTCCTTCCTCTGTCCCTATTATTATTAGGTTTGGCCTTTTCATAGTGTCCCAGATTTCCTCGATGATGTTTGTCAGGAATTTTTTAGATTTACCTTTTTTCATTGATTGGTGTATCCATTTCTTCTCTTATATCTTCAATGCCTGAGATTCTCTCTTTCATCTCTTGTATTCTGCTGCTGAAGGTTGCCCTTGTGGTTTCTGTTCACATCACTAATTTTTTCCCAGAATTCCTTCAGTTTGTTTATTTTATTGCTTCCATTTCCATTTTCAAGTCTTGAACAGTTTTTTCTTTCAATAGTTTGTTTTTTCTTGGCTTTCTTTAAAGGATTTATTCATTTCCTCTTTAAGAACCTTTATCATTTTCATATTGTTGATTTTAAGGTCTCTTTCTTGTGCTTCAGCTATGTTGAAATATTCAGACCCTACTGTGGTGGGATAGCTGGGCTCCGTGGAGACATGTGGTCCCGACTGTGGCTGGTTGTGTTCTTATGGCGCCGGTGTCTAGGTATCTGAGTGGGGTTCTTAAGAGGTGTAGGTGCTGATTTCTGGGTTTGTCTTTGTTGAATGGGTGTTTTCTTCCTTGGTTCCTGTTTCCTCTTTGGGTTTTCAGAGTGTGATCACTATGTATTGCCTGTTTTCCTGGCCTGTTCTGCTGGTGTGTTCACAGGGAATACCTGCTGGTGTTAGAGGCTGGGATGCATGGAAGAATGGGGGAGGGGAGCCAGTAGGGGGATGCCTGTGATTTCCATAGGAGGCACGGTTGTTGGGGATGATTATGTGCTCACGGGTGAACATGATCCTTGTTCTTATCTTAGAACACTGGTATGTAATGCAGAGCTGGCGGAGGATGTTTGTTCGTTCCTGGCAGCTCAGACCTAAGATAATCACACAGAAATCTATATTAATTGCAATACCATTTGGCCAATAGCTTAAGCGTATTTCTGGCTAACTCTTATATCTTAAATTAACCCGTTTCTATTTAGCTGTGTATCTCCACATGGCTGTGGCTTACCGGCAAGATTCCAGTGGTCTCCAGCAGAGATGGCTGTCTCCTGTGGGCGGCTACATGGCTTCTCCCTGACTCCACCTACTCTCTATATCTCTTTCAGCCTGGCTTTACTCTGTCTAGCCACTGGCCAAAAGCAGCTTCTTTATTAACCAGTGGCAATAAAACATATTCACAGCATCCATCACCTCCTATATCAGTTCAGGTCTTCTGATTCAACTCAAGTTTCCTGAAAGAAATGTATACTGCCTACTGTGATCTCTCACCTTTGAACGTTTGCGTGTGTGTGTGCCCCTCTCTCTGTGTGTGCCTCTGTGTGTGTGTCTCTGTCTCTCTCTCTGTATGTACTTCTCTCTGTGTGTATGTGCCTCGCCCCTCTCTCTCTTTGTGTGCCTCTAACTTTCTCTCTCTCTTTGTGTGCTCTCTCTCTCTCTCTGTGCCTCTGTGTGTGTGTGCCTCTATCTCTCTGTCTCTGTGTGTGTGTGACTCTGTGTGTGTGTGACTCTGTGTGTGTGTGCCTCTATCTCTCTGTCTGTGTGTGTATGTGTGTATGTGTGCCTCTGTCTCTCTGTCTCTGTCTCTCTTGTGTGTGTATGTTTGCCTGTGTGTGTGTGTGTGTTTGCCTGTGTGTGTGTGTTAAATTCTGCTAGTTATCTGGCTCTCTTGCAACCTTGCTTTTCTGGGGAATTTCCAGTCACTCGGCAAGAGTCAGCCTGAACAGTGTCCACTCTGAATTTCAATCTTAGTGCTAAGGCATATTTAATATGTCACTTCTCTACATCACCAAGTACCAAATACATACATTCCTGTGTCAGTGTCCAGCATGTGGCATGCAGGTGGGCTCATTCACTTCCCAGTATCCTATGTGAGCCTGGGAGCTCACTGAAAACCAGCACATTGCGGTTTAATGGTATCTCACTACCTTACTACCAAGGGCCCACCACAGCAACTTTCAGCCAGATTTCCCTGTCATGCTGATCTTGAACTATGAACTAACCTTTGAACCTTTCCTCTGCTTGGTGCTGCTATTAATGAGCCACTGTAGTCCACGTGGTGCCACCACCAGCTACCGGAGCATGAGGAGAGGAACTGATGCTCTGGGGGGCCTGGCTACTACTTTTAAAGGAATGACTTATTTTGCAAAATGCCATGTGCAGTGAGCAAGCTGAGAAACAGGGAGGGCCTGTGGCCTCGATGGTAATGAAGGGCTCGAAAAGGAGATTGCAGAGGATCCAATGCTCCTTTGGAAATGTGCAGTTAATGATGGAGGAGTTACTTTCATTTAATAAAGAAACTGCTTTGGCCCATTTATAGGCCAGCCCTTAGGTGGGTGGAGTAAGCAGAACAGAATGCTGGGAGAAAGAAGCCGAGCCAGGCAGTTGCCATGATTCTCCCACTCCAGACAGACGCAAGTTAAGATCTTTCCTGGTAAGCCAGCTCGTGGTGCTACACAGAATATTAGAAATGGGTTAGATCAATATGTAAGAGCTAGCCAATAAGAGGCTGGAACTAATGGGCCAGGCAGTGATTAAAAGAATACAGTTTCTGTGTAATTATTTCAGGTAAAGCCATGCGGGCAGCCGGGTGCCGGGGTCACAGCCCCTCTGCTCCCACTTCAACAAGTTAGGACTTAGGACAAGATGTAAAGAAAAGTTTCACTTCGCCACACAGAAATTCACAGTGCCCGGCGACTTCCATGAGGCACTTGTTGCGGAGTTGGTTTGCATCAAATCATAATTTTGCAGTAGAACTCTCTCCGTTTGCAAGGAACTCTCTACTTAGAACCTTCTCCAGAGAAATCTGAGCTCTTTCTTGCTTTCCCCCAGAGACTGGAAGCTCCTTTTTCAAGGCGTAGAATTCTGGCCAGCTCTAAAGAGCTCCAGATGGCTCTCCATGCATGTGAAGGACAGTGGCCTCAGCACTCCTCCATGTCACAGAGACCGAGAGCAGCCATGCCCACATTTCACACGAGGGTCACTGTCTTTCTTGGCTCTGGATGTTTTGCCTGAAACTCCCACCCTTACCATCGCTGCGCTGGTTAAAGACCACTCAGCAACCCAGGCACAAGCAGACCATTCCAATGGTGGATTTAGTAGCAATAGTGGGTCATATCGGCCATGAAGACTAGAAGGCCAGTGGAGACCTGCAGAAAATGGCTGTCACCTGTAGGGCTGAGGGAACCAGGCAGAGAACTCTCCCCAACCACAACCTAAGTCAGTAAGAGGAGAAAGGCCTGTGTTGCGGATGCTCAGGTATGGTGAGCACCATGACCCACAACCAGGTCTTGGGTATTACACACTAATGTCCTACAGAGAGGAGCTTACCACCTTGATGGCACTGCTGGGGGCTGCCACAGGCCAGGTTGGGAACTTTGTCTTCTCAAACTGGAGTCAGATCTGCCTGTGCCGCTGGAGAGAAGCACCAGGAGCCGAGAGCGGCCAGGACGCTCTTCCCACCCACTACCTCCTGTGGGTTTCTCCCGGTGACAGCAGAGGATCTGGGTGTCACTAGGTCTGAGGTGACCTAGGAGAACAGAGCAAAGTGTGCTTGAAGCTCAACTAGTGAAGGGAGAAATAACCCGGAAGATCACGAAGCCCTCAGAAGCTCCCTGCTTGGAGCTGGGAGACTGAACAAGGCGACAGACCTCAGGGGAAGGCTGTCCTTTCTTCTGCTGTCTGTGACCAAAATACCAGACGGAAACAATTCAAGCGAACAAGGCCTTGTTTTGGCTCATGGTTACAGAGGGCTTCTGGTCCATGCTGGTGGGGAAGCTGTGGCTCATTCTAGCAGCGAGGACTTATGTTGGTTGCTTTCCCCAGAGTAGACAACAGAAATAGGCTGGGCTAGAATCATGCCAGGCTAGGACCTTCAAAGGCCCGAACCTCAGATCTTACTTGTGCTCCAGCTGTTACAGTCTCCAAAGCCCTCCCAAACAGTAACACATGCAAGGAAGCAAACATTCAAAGCGTGAGCCAGGAAGGACATTCCAGATTCAAATTACAGTGCTGCCCCTTTCTCTTCTGTTCTATCATGTTCACAACATATTATTTCTCCTGATGAACTGAGAGTTTGTCCTTGGGAAAGGGGATTCAATTAGGATGTACAGCATGGTTCCTCTTAGTCTAAGGTAGGCTTCCTAAGCTTCGCACCGGATGGATCATCTTTGTTGTATAAGCCTCCCAGGTGCATTCCCCAGTGTGCCCGCTGATGCTAACAGCTCCGTGCTGTCCCACCTTGCCAAATTCTTCCTACCGGGGAAAGCCACCCATGGCTGAGAATGACCTCCCTGAAGACAAAAAGGAAAACTTTCCCTGGTGCTTGCCTGACTGTCTCCCTTGGCCCCAGATTTGCACATCTCTCAAAGAGAGGGGAGGCACACAGTGAGATGGCTCTGCGAGGAAAGGCGGTGGTCACCAAGCCTGATGTCCTGAGTTCCACCCTTGGGCCCCCGCAGTAGAAGGAGAGAACACACTCCCAAAAGTTGCTCTCTGACCTTCACATACGCACACATGTGCCCCCACCACAAATTAAAAAAAAAAAGTGTAATTTTGTTTTCAAAGGGGGCATCCAGGTGACTCGGCAGGTGGAAGTGTGTATTGCCAAGCCTGACAACCCAAGTTCTAGTCCTGGAACCCATCCAGTAGATGGAGAGAACCAACTCTCATGAGTGGTCCCCTGCCCTCCACACATGTGCTGTGGCCCCTACACATGTGTGTGCATGCACACAGACACACATTTTTTTAAAGATGTGGCTAATTTCTTCAGATCACAAACCGTTTCCTGTACTGAAATGCTTCACTTATTATGGGTGAATAACCCCTGCCTTTCTCTCAAAAAGTCAGTGGCGGGTGACATGGCTGAAAACTCACATGCCCCCAAGCATTAAACTACTCATTCTAAAATAGCCTCAGGCAGGACTTCATCCATCCCCACCCATGTGAAGGGTCACATCTAATCATCTGCTGTCCTTCAGGAAGTGTCTGCCTCCCCTCAGCCCAGCACACACACGTCAGATGAAACTCTTCAGAAGTGGTGCTGTCCATTCCTGTGACACTGGAGGAACATTCTGGCACATGCCACTCTACTTTCCTCATGGTCTAGCAGACACATGTGCACCCGCATTTCCCCGTTCCATGTCCCTTCCCTGCAGACAAGCTGCAAACCACGGCATCTTCGTCTCAGCACTCATGCGCTTTGAAAGAGCATCTCCCTTCAGGATGCTCACAGTCCATGTCTTCAGGGAAGACGGTCTCTATAGCCCTCACGGAAACAGGAGGAAAATCAAGGTAGATTTTTATCACATTCAGAACTGAGACTGGACAGGAAAGTATGGGAGATGGACCTTGGTGACCTGTCTCCTCCAGCACAACCTCAGCCTCAGAGGGATTGGCAGCTGCAGAGGACACAGAAAAGGAGCTAGAAAAGGCTTCTCAGTAAACATTATTATATCATCCCAACTGTTGAGATTACAGATACCGAGCAATAAGTCACGGCTAAAAGTCAAGAACAGTCAGCTGTGGAGGTCTAGACCTGTAGTTTTCACACCTGTAAGGCAGAGGCAGGAAAACTACAATTTTGAGTCTAACCTGGTCTACGTAACATCTCTCAAAAAAGCAAGAAAAATTAAGTAAAACCTGAGAGCTGCTGCTTAACCTTTCACCTATAACTTGGGCATTCTAGTATGTGTGGGTGTGTTTTTTTAATTAACTTTTTTTTTTTTTTTTTTTTTTTTGGATTTTCAAGACAGGGTTTCTCTGTAGTTTTTGGAGCCTGTCCCAGAATTAGCTCTTGTAGACCAGGCTGGCCTTGAACTCACAGAGATCCTCCTGCCTCTGTGCTGGGATTAAAGGTGTGTGCCACCGCCACCTGGCTTAACTTTTCTGTTGAAGAGAACAGTGTTACTTTTCCTCTAGACTTACAGTTGAGCCATTTGCTCAAATCTGTCAATGCACAACACACTAGAAATAATGCTAGATAAGGAGTTGTAAGGCATCTGAGTAATGGACAATTCTTTGCAGTTTGCCCACGTGCCTCAGTGTTCTCATTAGTAATAAGTAGGGAATGGGTGGATATCTCTAAGTTTAGAAAAGTCTACTTGTTATGGTAAAACTTGGCCAGTGACTTTGGTCCAAGAGTTCTCTAAATTTGCTTTTATTTCATTTAAATGAATAGTCAGACAGTAAACAGAACCTGGACACCCTCTTTCCGTTCATTCATTCACAAAGAGATTATAAACACAATATTTGCCTCCAACAAGCTGTTTTGTTGTGGTGAAAATAAGAAGAGATGAAGCAGCAATCTAACACATCAATGTAATACACTCCCCCAAATTGTGAGAAATCTTTATTACAAGTATTCTCTTTGGGTATGAATAAAAGCTGATCAATATGTAAACATTGAGATTTCTTTCCATAAATTGTGGATTTTGTGGAAATAATTGGTATCTGCCTAAGTAGTATTTGTTACTCTAGCTCGTAATTACTCTATTTATTTCCCCATTCTCTCTTCATCAGTTTGATCATCCTTTTCTCTCTCTTTTGAGGCCCCCAAATACAGAAAGAGTTACAGCAAGCTTGTGCGAACAGATCCACAAGAGAGAATGCTTATGTTTTCAATCCCCAGCAAAGAACTAAACCAAGAATACTAGCTCTGAAAAAGCCACATCTCCCGATTCAAGTCTGCTACTCCTGAAGCCAAGAATGAACTTATATTTAAGATTTTGTCATTTTCCTGCCTGTTCTTTACATCCTGGGGCTTGTTACTATGATCACATAGTTCTATTCCCAGTGGCAGGCCTTGGAAACAGCCTGAAGTTGTTATCCTTTGGACATGTAACATTATTACGATTGTCCCAAAACCTCAAAGTCATGCTTCAAATCAAGATGAGACATTCTCTATATAGGACATGAAAAGTAGTATTTGAGAGTTGATCAGGACCCTTCCCCTGTGATTAAAAGGTAACAGAGATGAGGCAGAGAAGATGAGATGTAAGGATAACAGTCTAGAGAGAGCTGTTGGGGTTCCAAGAAACTGTCATGCAGAGCAGGATATGGGTTGTAGAAGAACCACGTGGAAGGCTTAATATTAATTCTTTTATTGGCTTTACCATTTCATGATATTCTTGAAAACTTTAGCATGCAGAAAGCTAGACCCTAGACCAAAGACAAAGGGGTATGTTTTAATCAATCTTTGCTTTATTTTCTTGTTTAGGATTTGTGAACCTGGCTCTTTTAGAATGCACTAAAATGGGAATTATCTTGAATTCTGCCCAAAAAGATTGCAGAAACAATCAGGCAAAACCAGCTGCATTTGGTAGACACATCTATAATTTCAGTACTCAGGTCATAGAAATTGGAATCGGAGGACCAGAAGTTCAAGGCCATATTTAACTATTTGTCAGGCTCAAGGTCAACTTGGGTCACTGAAAATCTTGCCAAAAAAAAAAAAAAAGAAAAGAAAACAATACAAAATTTGAGCTCAAGGAAGTTATAAATGCACCACTACAGGATGTCAAAGGATGGAGGGGGATCAACTGGGAAGAGGTAGCCACTCTTTCCAAGGGAAATATAACCACAATTTTTGTTGTTGCTGAAACAGTTGCATACTGTTTCAATCTGCTCAATCTGGGCTGAATCTCACTACATACCCAAGCTGGCTCAAACATGTAACAATCTTCTTCATATATTGGCCTCTCTAGTGCTTAGATTATGAGGTTATAGGCATGTGTTACTATAACTGGCTATAGAGTGAGTCTTCAGTCAAGGGGAAAGATGCTATGTTTTTATAAGGATTACCTTTGAAAATCAGAGGTTGGGCTACTGGTTTACATATAGGCAGCTTATTTTGAAATGTGAATAAAAAGGAAAATAGTTGAAGATCAGAATTAAGTAAAAGAAGGAAGAGCAAGAACAATGAAAAGCAGAATACCCACACAAGTTGGTTATTAAGATAGAGTCTGGTCACGAACACAAACTCTCCTTGGCCTCCTGTGAGCAAGGCACTCAGAGTTGTTAACATGAGAGACAAATGAGAAAGAGCTTACCAGTAAAGCATCACACTCATGCAGTAGGAAGACTCTCAGAAGCCAGGAAATCCCAGCACAGAATGTAAGGGATACATGGTACCCAAGAAAGAAAACACCATGTCAATCCTAAATTTATGGTTGCCATGGTTGAAACAAAATACACTTGAGTCAAGAAGATGTGGGGAGGCACGAGGAGTATCTGAAACATCGGACACCTCCAAAGAAACTAAAAATGTGTTGTCATTTAGAAACTAGATCACCCCATATTTGTCAACTTAGAAATTTCCTGCTACAGCTTTCAAGTTAGTTTTTCTTCCTCCAACCCTGGATGCTGATGGTGAGAAGAAGGAAAAGGAGGAGGAAGACGATGAAGACAACAATCATGATGATGACCCTACTGGATTGCAGATATTAATTAAAAACCCAAGTGTATTTTGTGATATCTGTCTATCTACTATGCCTTTAAAAACCTTGGGGCTGGTCCTAGATTTCAGTCAAGTTCACGAAAAGAGCTGGTGCTGGGCAATGGTGGTGCACACCTTTAAACCCAGCATTTAAGGAGACAAAGGTGGACAGAAGACAGATCTTTGTGAGTTCAAGACCAGTCAGGTCTACAAAGTGAGTTCTGTGACAGCCAGAGCCACGCAGAGTAACTCTGTCTCAAAGATCATAAAAGAAAAAAGAAAAGAAAAGAGCTGGACTTGCAGAACACATTTAAAGTTGTAATAGGTTCAAAAGGAAGAAAAATCCTTGAGTACTCTGTGACTCCACCCAGCATGATATGCTTGTTCAACAATCAGCTGTGCATGTGGGAAAGTTTGGCTTTGACTCTGCCTCATGTTCTAAGTGTCTCTGTGGAATCTCTTTCTCTCTCTCTCTCTCTCTCTCTCTCTCTCTCTCTCTCTCTCTGTGTGTGTGTGTGTGTGTGTGTGTGAAGTGAAGAGAGTAACAAGAATTCCTAATTTATACAGTTGTTTCAGTATAATGACCAACCAGGAGTTCCCCAATGACCCTGCAAGTCTAAGGATGGGGCCCTCTCTATTCTATTAAAGGAAGACAGTTCCACAGAACATCGTCTAGCTCTGGGAAGCAAAATCAAAAAAGCTCCTGTTTCAGTTGCTGCAACTATCGCAGACTAGTGCCAGGAATGCTACTACTATGTTTCCTGCCTGCTGGCCTGATGCCCTTCCTGCTTTCATGGCCACTGAGTTCTGAGCTGCTATGACCACCCATATCACCCCAAAAGTGAATCCCAAATAGAAGTTTGACTTAACCATGAGATCTGAAACTCTAAAACTCTTGGAAGAAAAGAGAAATGGTAGAACAGAAGCTTTACAGCATCAGACTTTGACAATGCATTATTATTATTATTATTATTTTATTCCAAAACAACAATGGCACAAAAAAGAACAAAATTGAACTCACCAAAATTTAAGATTTTTAATATTTAAAGATATCATCAACAGAAGAGGAGAAAGAATGGCGGTGACCAGCAAAAAAGAAAGAATTTGCAAGCCACGGACATGACAAAGGAATAGTATTCAGAATAGATAAAGAACTTCTTAATCTCAACAATAACACAATTCAAAAAATGTCAAAGGAATCACGTAAAAACTTTCCCCAAGGAAATTTTAACAATTATTTACCTGCGGTGCTGAGAAGGGGGTGAGAAAAGAGAGAAACCCTTCATGCAGACTTTCTCACATGAAATTTGAATCAGGTTCTTTAAAATATGTATGTCCTTCAGTCAGGCAATTCCTCACACAGCAGCCCATCTTGAAGTGATGCAGTCACACAGTGAGCCTTGTTTTGCCAAATGAACTCCAGATGCCTTGCAGTGGCTAGAAAGAAAAATAAAATTTAATGCTGACACGATTTTGATCCCTTGACTGTTACCTCCATGACTGGAACATGAAATGGCCCTCACCCGACCAGAAATGACATGCTAGAGAGTTTTGAACCAAAATATAATGGTAAATTGCAAAGTTACCCTGCACAGTTCTTGGAGCCATGAAAGACTGGGTCTTTCCACTGTGTGGAGAATTTTTCAGAAAACACACCTGCTGGGCATTTGAGTTCTTATTAATTTCCTTGGACAGCTATGTGTTTGGGAAAACACTGTCTTTAAGATATTCAAAGGTTCCTGGATTTAGAATGAATTATTTTGTCATAAATATATGTAGGAACTATAGACAAATAGTGTAGCCTATGTATAAACTAGCCTGTATGTAAACTATGTCACCATACTCAGAGTGATTATATTGAATAAAATAAAATCATTTATTTTTATCCCACAAGCTTTAAAAGTTATTTACGACATTGGAAATGAAGCTCAGCTGAAAGTTGTATTCTTTCTTCATCCAGGCTATTGTACCTCCCGCCGGTGTCATCAATACACACGCATTGTTTGGTGTCTGTGTATGTATCCACATGTCTGTATATTTAGACTGTATACATAACACAAACATTAGCCATATCAATAGACTGGATATATAGCACAAACATTAACCATACTCTAAGTGTTGATTTATAATGAATTTATAAGCTAACTAAGCCATTATTGAATCATGCTTCTCAGATGTGTTAGCTACTGTAAATTAAAACCACCAATAGGAATCCTTGGCCAGAAAATCCATAGACTCTATCTTCCTCCCTCCCTCCCTCCCTCCCTCCCTCCCTCCCTCCCTCCCTTCCTTCCTTCTTTTCTTTCTTCCTTACTCTCTTCCTTTCTTTCTCCCTTCTTTCCTCGTTCCTCCCTCCCTTCCTTCCTTCCCTCTTCCTCTCTTTCTTCTTTCCTCCATTTCTTCCTCTCTTTTTTCCTCCCTCCCTCCCTTTCTTCCTTCCTTCATCTCTTCCTTCCTCTCTTCCTCCCTCCCTCTCTCTCTCCCTTCCTTCCTCTCTTCTTTCCTCTCTTTTTGCCCCCTCCCCCCTCTTTGCCCTTTCTCCTTCCTTCATTTCTGCATCTTTTTTACTTAGTTCCCCCTCACCCTTTTCCCTGGTGTAATTGCTGTGTTGCTGAATATGTCCTTGAACTTCAGATCCCCTCTGCTTCTATTTTCCGAGTGTTGTGATTACAAGCAGGCGAGTGTTGTGAAGGCAGTTTGGAGCTTCATTCAGATTCTACCAACTGAGTTACATCCCTACTCCACCACAGACATTTGTAGCATTAAGTCACCTACCTCTACACAAATATTCTCCACTTTATGGTCAATGACAAAATCCAGTCCTGTTCAAGTTTAGGGCAGCTTTGTGTATTGAGAAGGATGGACTGAGCCCTGGAGGCAGGTGAACCCATTGAATGAAGCCATTTAAGCTAACTTTATTCTTGCTGTCAGTTACTGTTTTAATGGGAAAAAACAATAGAAAGAAACCTCTCATCAGACTCACATGAGTGATGTCTATTGAGAGAGTATGGTCAATATTTTATTGTGCTTGGAATCAAGCAAGTTCTGTGTCCCCTTCTACTTCTCTGGCTGTTGGTTATATGTTATGTGTGTCTTCTGAGCTCTACAAATGTTTGGACACAAAGAAACAGAAAGATGGAAGAAAAAAGCCGAGTAAGGAGTCGCCATGATTCTCCCACTCCAGACAGACGCAGGTTAAGATCTTTCCTGGTAAGCCAGCTCGTGGTACTACACAAAATATCAAAAATGGGTTAGATCAATATGTAAGAGCTAGCCAATAAGAGGCTGGAGCTAATGGGCCAGGCAGTGATTAAAAAAATACAGTTTCCGTGTAATTATTTCGGGGCATAAGCTAGCCATGTGGGCGGCTGGGTGCTGGGGACGCAGCCCCGCTACTATTACAACACACATGAGTGATGTCTATTGAGAGAGTATGGTCAATATTTTATTGTGCTTGGAACCAAGCAAGTTCTGTGTCCCCTTCTACTTCTCTGGCTGTTGGTTATATGTTATGTGTGTCTTCTGAGCTCTACAAATGTTTGGACACAAAGAAACAGAAAGATGGAAGGAATTTTGTCCACCTGTTACTACTGTTGGATAACTGAACAGTCAAACTCTGGAGTTTCCCTATTTTGGGGCTTCTTAGCAAAGAAGACACATACCTACCAATGCTTCTTCCTTAAATCTGAGTCACTTTGGGTGGACCTTCTGTGATGTGCATTCTGACTTCTTCTATACCTGAGAACAACACTAATACATCACTTAAAGGTTTTAATTTTCCTTAATTCCCCACAGTTATGTGAAAATTTTTAAATCAAACAACACTTTTATTTACTAACGAGAAAAAAATATAATGCATTTTATCCCAACTCAAGGCATCTATGGTGGTTTGGATGAGAATATCCCCCAAAGATGTGTGGGTTTGAACATTTGTCCCCAGTTGGTCTGTTGTGGAGGCTAAGAATAGCAGCACTGGAGTCTGTAGGTTGCTCCCGCTCCTGTGTGAATATGAAAATGTGACTGGCTGCTTACCACGCCTGTTGCCAGGTCTTCTCCTCATGCAAAACTATAAACTGATACACATCCTCCCTTTCTCAAGCCACTTGTCATCGGGTATCTGCATTAGTTATCACCCTATTGCTGTGATAAAATATGGGGCAGGCAGTTAGAGGAGGGATGGAGCTTATAGTTCTAGAGGGTTATAGGAAGGAGAGAGGGGGGAGGGAGAGGGAGAAGAAGAGGGAGAGGGAGAGGAGAGAAGAGGAGAGAGAGAGAGAGAGAGAGAGAGAGAGAGAGAGAGAGAGAGAGAGAGAGAGAGAGACTGAGGGTGTGGGGGGCTTTTATACCTGATGATCCACTTCCCCCAGCACAGGCACATCTTCTTAGCCTCCCCAAAGCACAGCAAATGGGGACCAAGTATCAAATGTCCCAGAACAAGGGACATCTCATTCAAACCCTCAAAGTATTTTATCACAATAGAAATGTAACCAATATAGCATTCAAATAATTTCAGTTAAGAAGTATGTCAACCAAACAATGAGAACTAGTTCAGGAAACAGTGTGACAGCAAATCATGAACCCTGTTCACGGTGTACAACAATGGTTCTTTCTTCACGGTGTACAACAATGGTTCTTCCTATCAAAGGCTACAGCACTGGTAAGTGAACAAGGGATCCACATGCAGATAGGGTAGGGGCTCACTCCGGGGAAGATTCTGAAACATGGCAAAATTTGTTAAGAATGACCTCAAGATTGCCACCTTGTGAACAGAGGAAAGAAGTTGAGAAGAGCAGTCTCAGGGGTGTCCTTACCAACGCCACTGGTAGCTCTCGGGTCGAGACAGTGCTTCCAAATCATTCTGAAAGAGAAAACACCAGCAATAGAACTCTGCAGGCTCACCCTGCAAGTTCTTGGGACGTTGCAATTTCTTGGCAAGGTAGTTGTTTTCAACCTAGGGTAATTCACAGAGAGGACCACACACGGAAAGGATCAGTGGCTTTCCTTACCAATTCTGAGCCACAATTCCTCCAGAACTAGGGGACATAGAGTCCTGCACGTCTGAGCATTGTAGAATTGTACATTTGGGAACAAGTCATGAGCACTGCCTGCTCTTCCAAAGGTCCTGAATTCAGGACCTGTAATGAGTTCTGGTGCCTCTTTAGGAAGAGCCCAGATCAGTCCTCCTCATCAGCTTAGACCACAGAACCCAATACGGACAAGTTCAACACAACCGCCATGGATGGGATGCCCATGGATGCTTCGGCACTGCCAGGGCATACATTTCAATTCATTTCCATAAAGTCAGGCACCTGATTCACACACCAGAATTCAGTATCAGAATCACCCAGCCCCGACCTTCAGGTCTTGTTTCTGTGACATCCTGATCAAAACAGGCATGGTTGCATGTGGGGACACCTGGGACAGCAGCACAGACATGCCTCTCCTACCATGGAATTGATCCACAAGGCCTGAGATTCAAGCCTGCTCCAAATTCTGCACTCAGCCTAAATAGGGCCCCGTTGAGGAAATTAGTGAGTGGACTTCTGAGACATTTTAACAGAGTGCTTCACCAGAAGGACTGAGAAGAAAAAGTTCTTACACAAAAGGAAGGGGCTGTTTAACTTCAACAAGTTTCCCAGGATTGTAATTGTAAGGTTTACCAACTGAATACTGATTGTGGCCAAGAAGTTTGTGTATGACCTAACACCACTGTCGCTGTGGTACTGCGAGCACAGTTGCTGTAGTACTGTGAGCTCAGTCGCTACAGTGAGCACCATCACTGTAGTACTGCGAGCACCATTGCTGCAGTACTATAGTACTGTGAGCACAGTCACTGTAGTACTGTGAGCACAGTCGCTGTAGTACTGCGAGCACAGTCACTGTAGTACTGTGAGCACAGTCGCTGTAGTACTGTGAGCTCAGTTGCTGTAGTACTGTGAACTCAGTCGCTGTAGTACTGTGAGCACAGTTGCTGTAGTACTGTGAGCTCAGTCACTGTAGTACTGTGAGCACAGTCGCTGTAGTACTGCGAGCACGGTCACTGTAGTTCTGTGAGCACAGTCAATGTAGTACTGCGAGCTCAGTCACTGTAGTACTGTGAACTCAGTTGCTGTAGTACTGTGAGCACGGTCGCTGTAGTACTGTGAGCTCAGTTGCTGTAGTACTGTGAACTCAGTCGCTGTAGTACTGTGAGCACAGTTGCTGTAGTACTGTGAGCTCAGTCACTGTAGTACTGTGAGCACAGTCGCTGTAGTACTGTGAGCACAGTCGCTGTAGTACTGTGAGCTCAGTCGCTGTAGTACTGTGAGCTCAGTCGCTGTAGTACTGTGAGCTCAGTCCTGTGGTACTGTGAGCTCAGTCACTGTGGTACTGTGAGCTCAGTCGCTGTAGTACTGTGAGCTCAGTCACTGTAGTTCTGTGAGCACAGTCACTGTAGTACTGCGAGCTCAGTCACTGTAGTACTGTGAGCTCAGTCACTGTAGTACTGTGAGCTCAGTCGCTGTAGTACTGTGAGCTCAGTCACTGTAGTACTGCGAGCTCAGTCGCTGTCCATTGGCCCATTGGAGAACTGTCCCTCTTTGGGACTGATTTCGTCTGTGTCATCTGTGAGCTAGGGTTGTATTGTAGTCTACTCTGCTCTCAGGCTCCCCAATGTGGAATTCCTTGTATGTCCTACTATACCCTGATACCCTGTACAATTTTAAAAAGATTTCCTTATTTTTATGTTTTGTGTTTGAATGTTTTGTCTGCTTGTATACCACATATACATCTGGTGCCCACAGAGGCCAGAAGAAAGCACTGGGTGCCCTAGAACTCGAGTCCTGAACATATGAGCCTCCATGTGGTACTGCAGACTGACATGGGTCCTCTGGAAGAGCAAACGGTGCTCTTAACCGCATTACTGCGTTCAGTTATTGCAAACACAATATCTTTAAATGACATTATTTTTGTGTGTGTTGGGTGCACACGTGTGTGTGTATACACTAGAAGCCAGCATTACATGTCTTTCCTGATCACCTTTTCACCTCATTTTGGAGCAAGGTCTTTTGGTGCACCAAGAGCTCACTGTGTGCTCTGCTGTGACTTGTTTGTCTCCACCCTCTCCAGAGCTAGAGCATCCGAGGCCCCTCCCTCCATGGCTGGATTTTACAGGCGCTGAGCATCTGCACTGAGCCTCTCCTGCCTAAACGACAAGTACTTTAGCCACTGACTCATCTTCCCACCCCTAAATTACATCATATTGATACTGAGCATTGTCAGGCCGCTGTAAGAAACCAAGGGGATCACGTGGGAACATCGATCGAGTGGGAGCTACGAATGGACAGAGTTCAGACACTCGAGAAGATAAAGACTGAAGACTGGAAGGGGTAATTCACATAACAGCCCATCCTCAAAAGATCTTGTCTCCCTTTCCTAAGATTTATACAACCCTAGTCCACCCCCGTGGAATCTGTCTCCATCGGGACTGCAGTGCTTCTGAGCTGTGACCTAAAAGGGAGGACGCGTAGAAGCCAAGTCAAGGGACATAAAGAACCCCCCACCCTGGTCCTGTGGTTGTCTGGTGAGCTGTCTCCATACCGTGTGTGCACAAGCAGCTCTTCTTGGGTGGTGGCTTAATGTCTATACCTTCCATTGCAATTACACAGAATGGAGCCGCAACGCAACAAATCTTCATAATGCCAATCCCATCTTTCCACCTCATTGACAGCTCAGGAAATACATCTGGAATTCATAGTCGCCTCATAGCCTATGGCAAGAGAAATCCATGCTGCTAAAATTTTATTTTAGAATTCAAGCTGGTTTTTCCTCCGTTTAGGATGCTCTGGTTTTTAAGCTTTTGCTGCCTGCCACACTGTATCAAAATAACCGGCCAATATTGTTCAACTGTCAGGGGCCTCAGCTGCCTCTGAATTTCATCAGTGCAAATAAACACTGGAACATGTTAAAAATAATCCCAACAGATAGGAGCTAGCATTAATAGAATTAAGAGCTGAGCCGGGAGGGAGGCGGGAGGTGTATAAACTTTGACTTGAACGCCTCCCCTTCCTTTGCTGTTTGTTTGTTTTTTGCTTTTTGTTTTGTTTTTAAAGAAGGCTGAATAGATATTCAGGCTGATTTAATGTTTAGGCTGACAAGGATACTAGGCTGGGTCCCAAATTTGTGCAATGTTCAAAGAGAGAGAGATTTTAAAATCCTAGGAAAAAGATATTTCCAAATTAATGGATTGCCCGGATGCCTTGGCTCCCTGCACCCCACCAGGAAGGTTTATTATTTTCTGGTAAAATGTTGCTCGGATGGGGAGTGGTAGTCAGCGATGCGTCAGAGCTGCTCTTTGAACACATTAAAAAGCTGAATGCACAACAAAGAACAGATGTTGCAGCATGCCTTATTTATGCACCCATCAGCAGTCTTCCAGTGACCACGCGGCACAGCCTTCCCTCCTCCCCATATTATTTTCTGATAAACTCACCCTCTTTATTAATTTATTTTTTTGGCCTCAACTAAACCCCTGGGTAATTGCCTATGTGTGTGTGCACAAGTGTATGTGTGCGTGTGTGTGCGCGCCTGTGTGTGTGTGATTTGAAAGTCTGCCTCTGTGAAAGCTGAATCCTATTGAACTGTGGAACAGGTGTGGATTTTGCAATTAGATCACATTTCAGAGAGAGAGACACTGAGGGTAATAATGGCGGTGAATTTTTCACAGCCGAATGCAGCGCCATAGCGACCGGCAACAATGAAGGAGAAGCGGTATTAGTATTAGGGGTGATTATTTTGAGTTTATGGGATCATCTGATTGATGTGGCCAGAAGGCACTGTGAGTGCGTGGTCTGAGGCTTGCCAGCTGTAAGGCAAACTTGCTTTACTGGCGTTTGTCTGAAACATGCCACTCGCCCACTCTCTCGGCTCACAATTGGAATAGAAACAGTGATTAGGAAATGGGATATAATGCAGATTAAATGTTATGATGACCAAGATCCCGTTGGGTTATTAAAACCCATTTGCTGTCTCTGGTTTTAAAGGCATATCACCTTCATTTGACCTCCAGCTGCAGATCTCTTAGCTTAAAAGGTGGGAGGTGAAGGACTGAAGATGAGGAGGGTGAGAAGGAGAAAAAAATTCAAAATCTGAAGGGAAGCAGGATTTCCTCTTTTAAATAAGGAAGCTGCATTTTTCGTAAGTGAATCTAAGCCATGACCTCCATTCAAGCTTCAGAAAACCAAGATGCACCAATTCGGAAAATATTCACCCCCACAGAATGATTTAACAGAGCCAAACCAAGCAGTGCAACCAATTTCACAATCTCTTGCCAGCCTACGGACTTCCAGACCTAAGAATCATTTCCTCAGTGTATTTTAGTTATCTTCCATGAAGATAGAATATTTGGAAGCTGACTCACTGGTGTAAAGTCAGCCCTTGGAACAAGTCCAACTGTAACCCGGGCATCTCAGATCCAAGCTGTGGGCTGGCCGCACCTGCTGTCCCTGTAAAGAGAGCAGCAAAGGGGAAGGGGGTACCCACGGTGAAGTCGCTAGAGGACTGAGGATCTAAGCTCCGAAGAGGCAGATGAGGTAGCATGGTAGGGCCAAGATCCCACTCCCGGCACAGACCACGGAGCTTAGCGTGGAGCTTTCGTCCTTTGTTGAAGCCGCCATGATTTGGCGTGCCTCATGGTGCCTACCACATCATGTGATTCAGAGCCACAGACAGCATGGGGCCAAGACTGGAAATGATGTCCAGGCGCAGAAAATGAGCTCTTCTGACGAGTGTGTGAGTTCTGTGGTCCGCAACGCTACTTCACGCTGAGAAATTTGTTACAAGGTCAGCCTATAGGTGGCATAAACATGGTTCCTGACAGGAGGAACTAAAACAAACACACAAACAGAAACCAAATTAACTAGGAAAAGGTAACCAGTGAACCCCAGTTCAGAGCTCTGACTTCTCAACCACTAACCAACGCATCAGTTACCCACAAATTCTATCAAACACTGTTCTTTCTTTCTCACTTAGGCCAAGTGGTTTCTATCTCTTTAAGTACCTGAGTTTAGCTTCTGAACCCGGGTAAACCATGTTCCCTCTCATCAAGTTTTCTGTGGAACATAGTATTGGTTTTCCAAACACAAATGGTACAAGCTTCCAACAAACAAGATGGAAGCTACTAACCAAGGGTTTGTGTTCAGATGTGGGAGTGGGCTCTGACATCCATGCTGCCTGTGAGCAGAGGCAGGCCTGGCATGATGGCACATGGAGACATACCTTACAGAAAGAAGTGCGACTTATTATTGAAGCCTCTCCAGACACTGTTCCTAGCCTGGAGATAGCAACCCACAGGCTCTCCAAGATCCCCCTTGGAAGACTTCTCCGAGAGTCTGTCTCCATGAAGTCCGGCTTATATCTGAGGAGTCCTGTGGTCACTCTGTTGTCATAGAAACGCTCAAGTCATAGGTTCTTTGTAGTTTCTTTCCCTCTGTAACTGCAGTGGAACAAAAACTGCCAATGGGATGCAACTCTTCCTTCTCCTGTCATGAACCTTCCTGCATTTGAATCCCGTATCCAAGGCCTCAAGGTAGAATTTTTATACAGCCCTGGTCTTTTCATGCAACTACAGCTCAGGCTGAGTCCTGGACAACCACAATAGTAATTTAGTTTACATGGAAATCTTTGAATATACCTCCTCTTTATTACATGTTTTTATTTATTTATTCATTTACCCCTCTCTGTGTGTATGCATGGATGTGAGTGTGTGGATGCAGCGTGCACATGTGCTAGCACATGTGTCTGCTTGCATGCATATATGCACATCTGTTTTCAATCAAGTATACAATGGCATGGCATGTGTGTAGAAGTCAGAGGAAAATTTGTGGGAATCGATTCTCTACTTTCACTATGTAGGTTCTGGTGATGAAACCCAGGTCAGAGACTTGGTGGCAGTGCTGTTAGCTGTTGAGCTATCTCATGGTCGGAGTATACTTCCTTTTGTTTTGCAAGTAGACTTGAAGAAAAAATACACATAAAATGAAATGCAGTCAAGTCCTCCCTGTGCTGACTCTGAAAGTGTCTTTCTCAGCTGAAGCAAGGGGAAAGAAATGGCAGTATTACTTATCATTATTGACATGGTGACGGCTCCTCTGCAGATGTTACAATGTCAATGTTTTGTGGCTAATTTGCATCACAATTTTAACATGCACCGATACACCTTGCCATACAGTCATCTGAGTGCACACTGACAGGAGGCCTGAGGGCCATGTGAGGCAGAAGACAGGAGGAAGCTGTTGCCTGTGAGCTGTGGAAATGAAGAAGTCACCCCACAGCATCTTAATGGGCAGCTTAGCATCATGAAGCCAAGCAGTCCAAAGAGTGTGTGTATCACAAACTTGGAATCATAATTCAGGACTCTGATAACTAGTGTGCTCACAAACCAACAACAGAAATAGCTTGGCTAGGTATGCTTTGCTGGTAAAGAAATGTGTGAAGAGGCCCGAGCCAGAGATCTCCGTGGGAGCAGGCCTGAGCCAGTGTCCTGCACCAGAACAGGACTGAGGCAGCAATCTCCACAGGAGCAGGTACAAGGGAGCAACCACCCAGGGAGCAGGCCTGAGTCAGAGACCCCTGCGGGACTTGACACAAGCCAGGGACCTCTGTGGGAGCAGGCCAGAGGCAGCGACATCCACAGGAGCAAGCTTGAGAGAGCGGCCTTCATCGGAGCAGGCCCAAGCAAGTGACAGCCCGAATGGTCCCCAGGATTGCAGAGCGATCCCAGAAGCACTGAGCAACCTCTGGGAACACCGAATGAACTCTGGGGTGCCTGGAACCATGGCCCTAATGGCACCATGAGAAGAAATCATCTGAGCCTCGGATCTATGACGCTGGACGATTGATCACCAGAGACACAGGCCCAACTAAACAGTCAGAGGAAAAGGTGGGCAGGCAAGGCAAGAACACACTCAACACCACAGTGAGCAACACGACAACAACAAAAGCTAGGGGCCCTACAACAGTAAGACGTGAGCACCCCAATATAGATGAAGCAGAAGAAAGTGACCTAAAAGATACTTTAGAAGAATGTTTGAGGCCCTTGAAGAGGAAAGGAAACAATCTCTCAAAAAATGGAGGAAAAGACAAACAAAAAAATTGGAAGATATCAACAAACCCCTTAAAGAAAATCAAAAAAAAGCAATCAAACAGATGAAAGAAATGATTTAAGACTTGAAAGCTGAAATATAGACAATAAAGAAAACACAAGCAGAGGGAATTACAGAAATGGAAATTATGAAAAAACAATCAGGAACCATAAATGCAAGTATAAACAGCAGAATACAAGAGATAAAAGAGAGAAGCTAAAGTGCTGAAGATACAATAGAGGAAATAGACTCATCAGTCAAAGAAAATATTAAAACTAGCAAAAGCTTAACACAAAATGTTCAGGAAATATGGGAAACCATGAAAAGACCAAATCTAAGAATAATAGGAATAGAAGAAGGAGATGAAATTCAACTCAAAAGCACAAAAAATATATTCAACAAAATCATAGAAGAAAACTTTCCCTACCTAAGAAAAGATATATATATGAAGATACAAGAAGCTTACAGAACACCAAATATGCTGGATATAAAGAAAAGAGTCCCCTCGCCATATAATAATCAAAACACTAAACATACAGAATAAAGAAAGAATATTAAGAGCGTCAAAGTAAAAAGGTCAAATAACATATAAAGGTAGACCTATCAGAATTACACCTGACTTCTCAATGTAAACAATGAAAGACAAAAGGTCCTGGTCAAGCATTATACAGACATTAAGAGACCAGAGATGCCAGACCAGACTATTATACCCAGTGAAACTTTCAATCACCATAGGTAGACAAAACAAGATATTCCATGACAGAATCAGATTTAACCAATACTAACCACAAACCCAGCCCTATACAAAGTACTGGAAGGGAAACTCTAACCCAAGGAAGTTGGCTACATCCACAAAAACAGACAGTAGATGATCTCACAGCAGCAAATCCCAGAGAAGAGAAAAACACACACAGTGTTTTAACATCACCACCAATGAAAATGAAAATAACAAGAACTAGCACTCACTGGTCACTAATATCCCTTAATATAAATGGACTTAATTCATTTTTAAAAGACACAGGCTAATATATTGAATACAGAAAAAGAATCCATTTTTTTCTCTGCATACCAGAAACACACCTCAATCTCAAAGACAGACATCACCTCAGAGTAAAGGCTTAGGAAAAAATTTTCCAATAAGATGGACCTAAGAAACAAGTTGGTGTAACTACTCTAATATCTAACAAAATAGACTTCAAATTAAAATCAATCAAAAGAGAGAAAGAAGGACGTTTTATATTAGTCACAGGAAAAATCCATCAAGAGGAAATCTCAATACTGAACATCTATGCCCCAAATACAAGGGCACCTTCACATGTAAAAGAAATATTACTAAAGCTTAAATCACACATTAAACCCCACACACGAATAGTGGGAGTCTTCAGCACCCCACTCTCACCACTGGACAGGTCAATCAGACAGAAAATTAACAGAGAAATAAAGGAACTAACAGATATTATGACTCAAATGAACTTAACAGACATCTACAGAACATTCCATCCAAACATAAAAGACTATACCTTCTTCTAAGCACCTCATGAAACCTTCTCAAAAATTGACACATACTAGGTAACAAAGCAAACCTCAACAGATACAAAAAAATTGGAGTAATTCCATGGCTTAAAATTAGAATTCAACAGCAACACTGATTCCAGAAAGCCCACAAACACATGGAAATTAAGCAATGTTCACCTGAATCATCAAGGGGTCAAAGAAGAAATAAAGGAAAAAAATTAAAGACTTCCTAAAATTCAATGAAAATTACCACACAACATACCCAAATTTATGGTACACAATGAAAGCAGTGTTAAGAGGGAAGAAGCTAGAAAACTCCCACACTCATGAGTTAACAGAATACCTCAAAACTCTAGAACAAAAAGAAGTAAACTTACCCAGGAGGACTAGATGACAGGAAATAATCAAATCAAGCACTAAAATAAAAATAAAAAAAAACTAGAAACAAAAAAACAATACAAATAATCAATGAAATAAAGAGTTGGTTCTTCGGGAAAATCAACAAAATAGACAAACCCTTATCCAAACTTACCAAAAGGCAGAGACGGAATATCCAAATTAATGAAATCAGAAATATAAAGGGGAACATAACAACAGACATGGAGGAAATCCAGAGAATCATCAGGTCATATTTCAAAAAATTGTACTTCACAAAATTGGAAAACTTAAAGGAAACGGACAATTTTCTGGATAAATAACACTTACCAAAATTAAATCAAAACAAGATAAGCAAATTAAATATACCTTTAACTGCTAAAGAAATAGAAACAGTCATCAGAAGTCTCCCAAACAAAAAAATGCCCAGAACCAGATAATTTCAGTACAGAATTCTACAAGATTTTTTTGTTTTGTTTTGTTTTGTGTTTTGTTTTTGTTTTTTTTTTCAAGACAGGGTATCTCTGTGGCTTTGGAGCCTGTCCTGGAACTAGCTCTTATAGACCAGGCTGGCCTCAAACTCACAGAGATCTGCCTGCCTCTGCCTCCCGAGTGCTGGGATTAAAGGCGAGTGCCACCACCACCCTGCTTCTACAAGATTTTCAAAGCAGAACTAATACCAATACTCCTCAAATTGTTCCACAAAATAGAAACAGAAGGAACATTGCCAAACTCTCTTTATGAGGCTACAATTACACTGATACCCAAACCACACAAAGACATTACTCATAAAGAGAATTACAGACCAATCTCACCCATAAATATTGATGCAAAAATACTCAATAAAATACTGGCAAACTGAATCCAAGAACACACCAGAAAAATCATCCACCATGATAAAGTTGGCTTCATCCCTGAGATGCAAGGATGGTTCAACATATGAAAATCTATCATTGTAATCCACCATATAAACAAACTGAAAAAAAAAAAACCATGATCTCATTAGATGTCAAAAAAGCCTTTGATAAAATACAACATCCTTTCATGATGAGGTCTTGAAGAGAGCAGGGATGCAAGGAACATACCTAAACATAATAAAGGCAATATACAGCAAGCTAACAGTCGGCATCAAGCTAAATGGAGAGAAACTCAAAGCATTCCAGCTGAAATCATGAACAAGACAAGGTTGTCCACTCTCTCCATATGTATTCAATATCATTCTTGAGGTTCTAGCTAAAACAATAAGACACCAAAAGAAGATCAAGGGGATACAAATTGGAAAAGAAGAAGTCAAACTCCCACTATTTGTTGAGGATATGATAGTTTACATAAGCAACCCAAAAATTCTACCAAGGAACTTCTACAACTCATAAACACCTTCAGTAATGTATCAGGATACAAGATCAATTTGAAAAAAATTCAGTAGTCCTCCTATATACAAATGATAAATGGGCTGAGAAAGAAATAAGACAAGCATCACCCTCACAATAGCCACAAATGGCATAAAATATCTTGGAGTAACTCTAACCAAACTGGTGAAAGACCTGTATGATAAGAACTTTAGATTTGAAAAAAGAAATTAGAGAAGACACCAGAAAATGGAAAGATCTCCCATGCTCTTGGGTAGATAGAATTAACATAGCAAAAATGGCAATCTACAGATTTAATGCAATGACCAACAAAATCCAGGCAAATTTCTTCACACACCTCAAAGGAACAATACTCAACTTCATATAGAAAAACAAAAAACTCAGCATAGCCAAAGCAATCCTGTATAATAAAGGAACTTCTGGAGACATCACAATCCCTGACTTCAAACTCTACCACAGAGCTATAGTACTTAACACAGCCTGGTATTGGTATAAAAACAGACAGGAGGAACAATGGAACTGAATTAAAGACCCAAATATTAATCCACACACCTACGGTTTTTGACAAAGAAGCAAAAAATAAACAATGGAAAAAAGAAAGCATATTCAAAGATGATGCTGACATAACTGTATATCAACATGTAAAAAATGAAAATAGATCCATAACTATCGCCATGCACAAAACTCAAGTCCAAATGGGTCAAAGACCTCAACATAAAGCCAATTATACTGAATCTCATAGAAAAGAAAATAGAAAGTACACTTGAACACATTGGCACAGGAGACGACTTCCTAGATATAACCCTAGTAGCACAGACACTGAGAGAAACATTTAATAAATGGGACCTCCTGAAACTGAGGAGCTTCTTTAAAGCAAAGGACACAGTCAACAAAACAAAATGGCAGCATAAAAAATGGGAAAAGTTCTTCACCAACCCCATATCAGACAGAGAATTGATCTCCAAAATATACAAAGAACTCAAGAGATTGGTCATCAAAAGAACAAATAATCCAATAAAAAAAATGGAGTACAGACCCAAACAGAGAACTCTCAACAGAGGAATCTAAAAAGGCTGAAAGACACTTAAGGAAATGCTAAACATCCTTAGTCATCAGAGAAATGCAAATCAAAACAACTCTGAGATTCCATCTTACACCTTAAGAATGATCAAGATCAAAAACACTGATGACAACTTATGCTGGAGAAAATGTGGGGTAAGGTGGGGATGTGGAACAGTCCTCCATTGCTGGTAGGAGTACAAACTGGTACAGCTGCTTTGGATATCAGTATGACAATTTCTTGGAAAATTAAGAAAGAACCTTCCTCAATATCCAGCCATACCACTTTTAGGTATATACCTAAAGAATGCTGAATTGTGCCACAAGGACTTGTGTTCAACTATGTTCACAGCAGCCTTGTTTGTCATAGCCAGAACCTGGAAACAATCTAAATATCCCTTGACCGAAGAATAGATAAAGAAAATGTAGTACATTTATATAATGGAATACTACACAGCAGAAAAATAATGACATTTTGAATTTTGTGGGCAAATGGGTGGATCTAGAAAACATCATATTGAGTGAGGTAATCCAGACCCAGAAAGACAAATACCATATGTACTCACTCATAAGTGACTTTTAGACACAAAGCAAAGAAAAACCAGCCTACAATTCAGGACCCTAAGAGAGACAAATATGGATCTAATCTACATGGGAAGTAGAAAAAGACAAGTTCACCTAAGAAAATTGAGAGCATGGGGACTATGGGAGAGCGTAGAAGGGGAGCGGGAAGGAAAAGAGAGGAGTGGAGAAAAATATATAGCTCTATAAAAATAATAAAAAAGAAATGTATGGACAGAAGAACGAGCTATTTGATTAAAAGCAAAGAAACACCATTTTTAAGATAAAACTTAAATAAGTGCACTCAGTCTTCAGAGCTATCGAAGCCCTGATGCTCAAGTGGGAAATGTGACTCCAGTCATAAGCAGGTATCTCCCAAATGGACAAACTGGAGTTTCTGAATGTCATCTATCATACTGTTCCTTCCCCTCAAGTATAGAGAAACATTATGCCAAAACACCATCAAATACAAGACACCAATGATATGATGGGACTGCGGTGATGGTGGCTTGTGGCCTGAGTTCACTGCCCAGCATCCAATCCACACCCAGCAGCTCAGAACCCCCGAGACTCCAGTTCCAGGGAACCAAGTCTCTCTCGGTCTCTATAGGCACTGAATTCAAGTGTACAACTCACTTCACACTCCCTGCCACCAGAAACATACAACACACTATTCATAGTTTAAAATGTAAAATTAATCTTAAAAAAACAATAGCATGCAATTAGACTTTGAACCCAAAGTCTTAAATTGTACTCAGCTATTTCATTTGTAAAAGCTGATATGAAGTCACCAAAATAAGCTGTTAAGACATTTGGTCAAAGGGTATGTAAATAAATGCACATGTCTCCCCTGTTTTGAAGTCTGTTTACCAAACCATATTGGTGACATCGGGGCAGAATGCTGACAACTTGGGCTATGTACTAACAGTGATCACTTCAGACCTCGTGCTCAAAAACCGGCAATATTGTTGGTAAGAAACTATTTTTTTCTTTTAAAATATATGTTAAAGAAAAAATGGGAAATGTCTATATTAATGACATGATAATGACATCATGAAAATAAAATGGGGAATAATATGGCATCAGGCTAACAAAAGTACTTTGCTTGCCTGACTTCGGAGGATGTTCTGCAACTGTGCTGGAAATGGTCAAGCCAGCTCATCTGGAAAGAGAACAGTGCGACATTTTCTCTTATGTACTTGAAAAGGGAAGCTGCTAATTGCTCACCTACAACCCACCTAAGAAACTGATGAAAATGTATCCATGATAACATAAGATGTGATTCCCAGGGCCTGCACGATGCTCATCCTGGTGAATCATCCCAAAAGGCTTTAAAGAAGAAAACAGAATGTGGATTCTGTGTTTGTCATGAATCTACTGAAGTTTGGGACAGCCACCTGTTTCCTGAGTTTGCTTCCACTGGAAAGAGTCAACAGCAGTTACTGTAGTGAAGCATAGAGTGGACAGGTGTGAGTTAAAGACCTTTGGGATTGCAGCAACAAAAGGGTTTCCCTTCATGGAGTGCCATTATTATTAATATTATTGCCATCATTGTTATTTATACTCCTAGCACACGTACTGTGAAATGTGTTATTCACATAACTGCTGTGCCCTCACCATGCCATTTGCAAAATCACCATCTTCCTCTCACAGAAATGTCACTGAAATGCCATTTTTACAATAGCTGCATTATGAATCTGCTATAACTTGAATTGCTTTACAATGAAAATGCAATTTCTTAGCAATTAAAATTATTCCACCCACCCCCAGTCAAATAATAAAAAGTCGAATCCCTGTCCGCTGTTGTCCATAGTGCACTGCAGAATACAGAAAACTGAACAGATTAGATGTCCAGGGGTCAGTCTTCCCATCCCATGCACAGCACAGGTTCCTCTACCACCTGTGCTTGCTAAGCCTGGTCTCAATGACTGTCACATATCGTCAAAATTCTTAGAAGCCTAGAGACGTCCCTCATTCAAGTTCTTACTAAACTCAGCCAAGGCTCAACGTCACATCTAATCAGCTTTAGACTGTAGCATATTTGTGGCAATAACAACAAAGTGGTCAGTTTAGAAACTATTAATAGAAATTCAAGTTATTGTCATCAGGCTTACTCAAGTCTCCTTCTCCTAGTAGTTAAAGGTTTTCCCACTTCTGAACATGGTCACCTGATCCTCGGTGGTAGCATCATTGATGCTTGAGACCTAACACAAGTTGTTCTCCTGGGGAACAATATGGTGGATGCAGGCCATATCTGTAGAGTTTAAAGACTCAATCACTTGTTTTCAAGTGAAATTGTATGTGGACACTTAATATGAAAAATACTGTAATGTGGGGCAATAATGTGGGTTTGAGATGAGATCTGTGTGAATAAAATACATGAATTTATAAAAATACCTAAGGGGAGAGAGAGAGAGAGAGAGAGAGAGAGAGAGAGAGAGAGAGAGAGAGAGAGAGAGAGAGAGAGAGAGAGAGAAAAGAGAGAACCAGAAGGATTTGCCATGGCATAAGCATAAATAGTAAAGGAGATAGACTCAGGCAGCATGGTCTCTGGCTTCTCCCTCTTTCTCCCACTTGATTTGAGCAGGTGTGGTTGGCATGTCCCTTCAGACTAGAGCAGGTGGTGTGTATGTGTGAGCCAAAAAGTCAAGGATGCAATTCAGATATCCAGAGAATCTAGACAAGTTGGGCAGCCTTCGGGAATGAAGTATGCTATAAGTGTATCCTGCTTGGAAGCACACCCAACCCTACTCAAAAACAGTGGACAAGTTGATTTATGCCAAAGACTGAATCCTCAGAGGCAAGTAGGTGACCAGAAAAGTCAGCAGCCAAACAGAGCCTCACGTTGGCTGGAGTGGTGGCTCAGAGGTTAATAGCACTTACTGCTCTTGTGGGGGACCCACGTTCAGTTCCAGCTCCCACATCGGTGCCTCACAACGCCTGTATCTGCAGCTGCTCTGGATCGGACACCCTCTCCTGAACTTGGAAAGGACCCTCACAGTACTATACACATACATAAATACAAAACACACTATGATGGCTAATCTTGGTTCTTTGACTACATCTGGAATCACCTGAAATCCAAACAGCTGGGCATGGCTGTGAGGGATTTTCTAGATTGGATCATTTGAGGTGAGAAGGCCCAGCCTAAATGTGGGCCACACTTTCTAATGGAAGTCCACAAAAAGGGACATAGAAGAAGGAAGCTTTTACTTTTGCCTGTTTGCCCTCACTCTGACAGGCATGTTTACCTGTCCTGTTGCCGAAGCATTGTATTAGAGCCTACTTCTTTGCTTCTCTATGTACATATATATGTATATGCACACATGTGAGAATGTGTGTATATTTTAATATATGTATATATACCTACATAATGTATACATACGTATATGTGTGTATATGTATATATGTCAGTAATTCTTAACTTTCCTAATACTATCATCCTTATATACAGTTCCTTATGTTGTGGTGATCCCCTAAACATAAAATTATTTTGTTGCCACTTCATAACTATAGTCTTTGTTACTGTTATGAATTGTAATGTAAATATCTGATATGCAGGATATCTGATATTCAGTCCCTATGAGAGTGGTGACCCACAGGCTGAGAACCACTGATGTATGCAAGTATGTATACTAGTGTATATATATATATATATGCATTCATTAACATATTTACATATATTATATTCATTCCATCAGTTCTATTTCTTTAGAGAACCAAAATACAGATGCACACATATAAATAGAAACAAAAATAAAATCTTTAAAACTTTATAAATATCTGAAGATTAATGGACAGAAAAACTTATTCTTGAGAAAATAAAGCTAACAAAATAAGAAAACTGGGGGAAGCATTTAAAATAAAGATGATGGATGTCTTTGAAGAAAATCCAGAAGATATTTATATATGAAAAATAATTCTAAAACTAAAGCATTCATAGCATCAAGATTAAAGCACAGCCAATAGAACAGTAGAGTCACAACAGGGGAGCAGGACAGCAAAAGTAAAGTTAGAAGTAAATCAAGAACTAAGACCAGACTGAGAGGCTATTGCACACCCCAAAGGACGAAGGACAGTGAAAATGTCCAGCAAAAGCAGAAAAACAATGCAGAAGAATCCAGCTCCTGAGCAATGGCTGCTTGACCTCATTCAAGGAGGAATGCCACCAAGTCAAAGCCAAGAGGAAGAAGTCAAAGTGAGGTTGCCAGAGGTCGTAGGTGGGAGGAGCAGGGGTGCGGAGGGGAAGCATTGATTAGACAAGCAAAATGCCACATAACAAGGTAAATATAGTTAATAAGAATGTACTGTGTATTTCAAAATTACTAAAAGAGTGGATTCTTGGGGTTGGGGACATAACTTGATGGTGCTGTGTTCTCCTTACAGGCATGAGGTCATATACTCAGTTCGCAGTGCTACAGAAAAGAATACATGGTTTCTCAATGTCCTTGCTGCAAAGAGGTGGCGGTTCAGCCTAACCATACATTCCACAGTGCACACATGTGTCCAAACAGCACACTGTGACTCAAATATGTGCAGAAAATTCAATTCTAACCACATGGATGTTACACAGTTATAACCCCAGCACTTGGGAAGTGGAGGCCGTAGGAGTAGGGGTTCGAGGCCAGCCTGGGCTATATAAGAACATGCACCAACAAACAAAGTTACTAGATGGGGCTTTTGATGATTTAAACATGGAAATAAAATCAGAGTCTGAGTTCTCACTGGATAAAGCAGGCACCGGCAGGAGCTGCAAGATTAAAGTTTTGAGAAAGAACCATTCTACATAGGAAGATAGCAGTCAATAGAAAGACAAAATAAAACTCTAACAATGACAGATACCTCATATCTTGCAGTACAGTCTGGGGACTGCACTGCTGTAGGGCTCAGTGCTGCACTGCTGCTTAGCAAGCACAGAGCCCTGCGTTCTCTTCCCAGCCCTGAAGAGATACCCTACATAGTCTAGCAAAAGAAAACAACAAACCTGTTAAAGAGTGGCATGTTGGATACAAGAAACTAATCACATCAACTTAAATAAAAAGTAATTAACACTTAGGAAGCATAAGTCCAAAGTCTCAGCACAGAAGGAAGTAGTGAAGAAACTTTGATAGTGGTCTCCCCATTGCCCTTTTCTCTTTTTCCTACTCAGACTGCCTCTTCCTCTGGTGCCTTCAGGAAGTTCAAAACACAAGCTCTACGCACAGGAATCCCAGCAGTGCCCAGGCCACAGGGAAGTCAGCAGTTACTTTGTGTTCGTTGGGGCCCGCTGGACAGTGTGTGTGCTGTGACACCACTGGTCTTGATGTCCAGTTAGGTCTGGAGTGAGGGGTCTTTGACAGCATCACATGGTGACCACCGAGACCATGGGAGAAGAGTTGAAGACTAGTTAGGGTTTCTACTCGTGTGAAGAGACACCGTGACTGTGTTACAGTTCGGATGGAATGGTATCCTTGTGGTTGGGAGCCAAGTAACATCACAAAGTCTGCACAATGAACCCGACCAGGAGTGCTGAGAACTGAGGAGAAGGCAGGGTTCACACTGAGCTTCTTGGGGAGGGGAGTGGAACTTTCCAAGGTAGACCTTTCCAGGATGGGGGCTGGTCAGATTTCAAGTCTAGAGATTGGGCTTTTTACTCTGTAGGACAGGAGCAGGGTCTATCTGTGAGGGCACTTAGAGTGTTCTGTGGGTAGAATCTGGCAGTTGGAGGTCCTCAGGGAAGAGGCCTGGCCACTTGTATTGTAAGCTCGAAAGACTTACAATGACCACAGCGACTCTTATGAAGAAAAACAATTCATTGGAATTGGCTTACAGCTCAGAAGTGTACTTTATTATCATTATGGCGGAACACATGGCAGACATGCGCAGACAGCCTGTGCTGGAGAAGGAGCTGAGACTTCTATATCTGGAATGGCAGGGAACAAGAAGAGACAAACACACTGGGCCTGGCTTGACTGAGCCTCTGAGACCTTAAAGCCCACCCCCAGTGAAACACCTCTAACCAGGGCACACCTCCTAACAGTGCCCTAGCACTGAGGGCTATTTTTATTCAGACCGTCCTAGGTTGGGTATGCGTTATACATTCAGGAAGCGGAGGTTGGCAGATCTCTGTGAGTTCCTAGCTAGCCTAGTCTACATAATGAGTTTCAAGGGTACATAGTGAGACCCTGTGTAAACAGAGCCTGCTTGTTCGTGTTCCAGTCATCCAGACCAAAAAAATAATCACACAGAGGCTATATTAATTACAACACTTCTTGGCCAATAGCTTAGGCATATTCCTGACTAACTCTTATATCTTAAATTAACCCCTTTCTATTAATCTGTGTATCACCACAAAGCTGTGCCCTACTGGCAAAGGTTCTGGGCATCTTTCTCCTTTGGCAGCTACATGGCATCTCACTGACTTTGCCTACTCTCTCTATATATCTCTGTTTCAGTATCTCACCTGGCTTTGGTCTGTTAAGCCATTGGCCAAGATAGCTTTATTATTCATTAACCAGTGGTAATAAAACATATTCACAGTATACAGAGAGGAATCCCACATCAACCCTGTGTCAAACAAATAACAAAACTAAAGAAAATCAAAACAAACACATAAACACAAAACCCTGAAAGAGGCTTGACAAGTGCAAGTCTGGATATAGAAGAGAAAAGAAAATGAATATTTATGATTTTTTTAAAAAAATTAGGAACAAGTCTATAGATGAATAAAGGGAAATGTCATTAAGCAGCTAAGTGACTTCTAGATTAAAATACAAAGACAATCCACCTCTATGCTGACAGGTACCAAATAGACCAAGTTTTATTTTAAAAGTCAAAGATAAATTCTAAGAATATGGGTATCTCATGGAAATATTGTCAAGGAGAAAACATGTGACAATATTAATATTAGGAAGAATGCAATTTAATGGCAAAAATATGATAAATGCTGATTGTGTTGATATAAAGTTATAATATACTAAAAATAATTGGTATGTATTTTATTTATGACAGAAAAACTGTGCCATAAATTCCAAAAATCTCTAAAAGGTAAAGAGCACAGACACTGGAGGCGATAGTGTGGTCCTGTCCTTAGTAAAGAGCACAGACACTGGAGGCGATAGTGTGGTCCTGTCCTTGGTAAAGAGTAAAATGAAGTCTGGGGAAAGCTCTCTGTCTTGCAGTGCCTTGTTTTGAGTATGGGAAGATGTGGTCACCATAGTTTTGCTTATTTAATTATTTAAGCAAATTAAACTATACTAAGCTAAAACATATTAAGTGGATTGTTGTGCAGCAATTCCTTTGCAGTTGAAACAGTCCGTCTTGGAAGGAGGCTTGTCAACACTCAGGGAGAGAGCAGCTCACAAGACCCAGGGAGACACTGATACAGAAAGCCCTCTGTCCTGGAGGTCACATAAGCAGTAAGGACTGCTCCCTCCTGCAGAGAGGAGACTTTCTGGCCTGTCAAGCTGTGTGCAAGTCACGCAGAGAGCTCCATGGTTTCAGCTTTATTAAGCTGTCATTCATGCTGGGGTAGGCTTTGGAGGATGCGGCTGCTTTGAAGTCACCCATACTCCTTTAACCCTGGTGACGTTGTTACTTTGGTCTGTGACTGGTTTCCTAACTAGGGTAAGTAGACATGTGCTCACATCTCGCTGGGAATGGTGCTGGACAGTGTGATGGATAAAGACAGCTGGAACACTCCTACAACTTGTTATCTGAGACAACCCAGAGAGTATGAAGGAGGAATGAGGAAGGAGCAGTGGCTTTGTATTTTCCCAACTCTTGCCCTCATACACACCCTTATCCACTTTGTAGAAGCCCAATGTCCCCAGCTAAATGAAAGAGAACTTCTTATACTTTGGATGTGGGGTATTCCTCAAAAGGCGTGACTCCCAGCTCTCAGTGAGGGGATCCTGAGGGCCCCATCTTATGAGCTGATCCCTTGCTGAATTTGATGGCATTGTTGGGAGCTGCTGGAAAGTAGAAGGTAGAGAGTGGTAGGGGCAATCAGGTCATTGGCAATGACTCTGGAATTAAACGTGATATCCCTGCCCCTTTCTCGGTCTGTGTGCATGCCTCTTTGCTTCCTGTGGTGAGCAATCTTTGCTTTGCTATGCTGCACTGACATTCTGCCATGTCACAGACCCATAGCAACTGAGCGAACTAGGGATCCCCGAAACTGTGAGACAACAGAAATATCCCTCCGATGGACTCTTTTCCTCAAGCGTTTATTACAGTGATGGAAAGTCTGACTAGCATGTTTTCATGCTACTCTTCTGAAGAACACACTCTCTTAATACTTAAAATATTCTATTAATTCTTTGGGGATTCCATACAATATATTTGATCATGTTCTTCTCTCACTACTTCTATTTGAATGTAGTTGACCTACCAGACGTCACACCCTTAAAGAAAACTGACCCCCCGCCAGCCAGCTTCAGTTAGGGGTGGGTGTGTGAACCCCTTCCCACTCCATGCTAGCGTGTGAACCGACTTGTACAGGTCTTCTGCCCACAGCTTCTGGGAGTTTATGAGTGCAATGGTCTTGCCATGCCTAGAAGATACTATTTCACTTCAGACCTTACTGATTTCTGGCACTTACAATCCCTTGCCTCCTGCCTGTGATGGTCTCAGCCTTTGGGTTTGGGCAGAAAGGGAAACACTCTCTTAAGAGCATAAACCTCGAAAGACCAAAACACCTGGATTGCTGAGAGAAAAGTTTTCTTTCCTTTTCATCTTCTTGTTTTTTATTTTTTACAATATACAAGAATAAAAACAGACCGTTATTTTTGTTTGTTTGTTTGTTTTAATGATTTAGTTTTAAAGGCTTCCCTTCCCTATGACAGTGAAGGTTTTTGGTAGTAGTTACTGGGTTTTTCAGTAAAGATTGCAGCAAAATCTAATTGCTTTATATAAAATAAAGGAAATGCAATTTTGACAAGATCCTAAAAAATCCAACTCAAACATCCTTTTTTAAAATTAGGTAAGTCCTGTGCAGTGACAGCAGAACGGGGGTGGAAGACGCGGTAGCTAAAGACCTGAAACTCCACTAAAGTCCTCATGTTTGCAGATGTAAAGAAGCGTGTTTTAAGATTTCCATGGAAGCAAAAATAACTGATCCAAAATCAATAGTGAGGGGCAATCCAACAACTGAGATTTTGGAGAACTTAAAGGCAGAGACAGAGAGAGCTGTGTAGGCTCCAAAGTTTTTATAAAGGAACTTCTGGGTATTTAGGGACGGCAATCTGGTGGAAAGGGGAGGCCAAGAGATTTATCGCAAAGCTGTGTTTGCAGAGCAAGCACCCGGTTTTTAATTGGATTTCTGTTTATTTTTAGTAGCAGAGAGGGTGGGTTGAAGGCAAGGTGTGAGATGGGTGTGGGAGAATAAGATGGTCACTGCTTTCTGGAAACTGGTTCTGCGAATGAGACACAAATGGAGTAAAATAATGTGTTATTACATAAATGCTTTGGTTTTTTCTTATATGTATCCTGTCTAATATATAATGAAGAGAACAAAATGCATTATGAGCTACCATAGATGCCTTAGTGTAAGTCACTGTCAAACTTAGGATCAAATGAAAATGAAGTTTCTCTTGGCAGAGTTTCCATCATAGCGTGTGTTGAGCAACACAGTCCAGTGTTGGTGCAGACACTGTCCATTAGCTATTCAAACCAGGACAAGGAGTTACTGCAACAGGCAGGGATTTCCCGGAGTCTGCTGGTCCTCAGTGGCCATGCCCACCACAGGTGGAGGATGACTTCTGTAAAGTCACAGTGGAGACTGTGACGTGGAGCCAGTCAGAGTCCAGGAGGCCGAACTAGCTGTCAGTCTTGGAGCTTTGCAAACAGAGAAAAATAAATGTCTCCCAGGGAAATGTCAGCTCTAGAGATACATCTAGATGAGTTTGTGTCCATTCTGATCACTTCCAGCCAGAAATTCCCTTTAAAATTCTCCCAGATTAGCGGTGTCCCCAGGACCCAGTGTGAACAGGAACATTACCTCATGAAGAATCCTTTAACCCAGATGTGGAAAATTCTCATGTTTTTAACTAAATAAAAATTATTGCACACAAGAGGAGGCAAAACACACTGAGTAAAAGTTGTAAGAGGAAAAATGATACAATCAGATACACAAAGACGATAGCGTCAAGAGACAGTATACACAATGTCAAGTAAGTCTATTTTATATGTTTTAAGAAATGTTTCCTGTTTGTTTTTGTTTTTAGAGCTGGGGTCTCTTGTTGCTCAGTCTAGAGTGGGACTTGTTATATAGCCCAGGCTGACCGAAAATTCTGCCTTTGTCTCCCTAGTGCTGGATTTACATAACAACACGCTCAACTCTTAGTTTAAAGAAAACTTTAAACATAAGGAAAGCATACCAAACTAATAACAGCTTTGCAAGAACCTTGCAGATTTCAAAAAGAAGTAAGTACAAGTTTCTAAGGTTAAAAATGCAATGATTGGAATTAGAAACTGGACTTCCAGTTGTACTATAAAGTTTCACTAGATTACTGAACTCGGCATGAATTAGAGGCACTATGGAGGACAGACAGACACTGTGGAGGACAGACAGACACTGTGGAGGACACACAGACACTGTGGAGGACAGACAGACACTGTGGAGGACACACAGACACTGTGGAGGACAGACAGACACTGTTGAGGACAGACAGACACAGTGGAGGACAGACACCGTGGAGGACACACAGACATTGTGGAGGACAGACAGACACCATGAAGGACAGACAGACGCTATGGAGGACAGACAGACACTGTGGAGGACAGACAGACACTGTGGAGGACAGACAGACACCGTGGAGGACACACAGACACTGTGGAGGATAGAGAGACACCATGAAGGACAGACAGACGCTATGGAGGACAGACAGACACTGTGGAGGACAGACAGACACTGTGGAGGACAGACAGACACCATGGAGGACACACAGACACAGTGGAGGATAGAGAGACACTGTGGAGGACAGATAGACACTGTGGAGGACACACAGACACTGTGGAGAACACACAGACACTGTGGAGGACAGACAGACACTGTGGAGGACAGACACACACTGTGGAGGACAGACAGACACTGTGGAGAACACACAGACACTGTGGAGGACAGACACCGTGGAGGACAGACAGACACCGTGGAGGACAGACAGACACCGTGGAGGACAGACACACACTGTGGAGGACAGACAGACACTGTGGAGAACACACAGACACTGTGGAGGACAGACACCGTGGAGGAGAGACAGACACCGTGGAGGACAGACAGACACCGTGGAGGACAGACAGACACTGTGGAGAACACACAGACACCGTGGAGGACAGACAGACACCGTGGAGGACAGACAGACACTGTGGAGGCCACACAGACACTGTGGAGGACACACAGACACTGTGGAGGACAGACAGACACCGTGGAGGACAGACAGACACTGTGGAGGACACACAGACACTGTGGAGGACAGACAGACACCGTGGAGGCCACACAGACATTGTGGAGGACAGACAGACACTATGGAGGACAGACAGACACTGTGGAGGATAGAGAGACACTGTGGAGGACAGACAGACACTGTGGAGGACACACAGACACTGTGGAGAACACACAGACACTGTGGAGGACAGACAGACACCATGGAGGACAGACACCATGGAGGACAGACACTGTGGAGGACAGACAGACACTGTGGAGGACCGACAGACACTGTGAAGGACACACAGACGCTGTGGAGGACAGACACTGTGGTGTCTGACTGGAGTACTACAAACAGCTAATGCTGAAAACAGGGCCATTGTACACTAAAGAATAATGGTTGAGAACTTTTTAGAATGGGTGAAAGATTGCAGAATCAGAGTCGAGAATCTGTAGATTTTTAGCAGAATAAGTGCAAGAGATTTTCATTTAGATTCACCTGCACTAAAGGCACAAACCACAAATGATAAAGAGGCAATATAAAAGCTTCCAGAAAGATCACACAGACGCACAGGAGCTAGATCAAGTGACCTCAAAGAAAAACACAAGGGAACCCAGAGATGGCTGAAGGATCGTGAAAGCACCCGTGCACAAACCCAGATGATAGCTCAAAATAAAATAACAAGCTCTCGGTTAACCTTCAAAACCATTTTCAGTGTGTGTGTTTGTGCGTGTGTGCATGTGTATGTATGTGTTGTATGTGTGTATGTTGTATGTGTGTATGAGTGTGAGAGTGTATGTGTACATGTGTATGTGTACATGTATGTATATATTGTGTACATGTATATATTGTGTGCATATATGTGTCCAAATATGTATATGCATGTGTGTATGTGTGTAGTGCATGTTCTCGTGTGTGTATGTGTGTATGTATGTATGTATATATAGTGTACACGTGTGCATGTGTATGCAGTGCATGTTTTCATGTGGAAGCCAGAGGTTGACCTCAGGTGTTTCTTCTCCGAATACAACCATCTCTTTTTGAGACAGGATATCTCCTCATTGTCCTGGGACTTGACCATTTAACTAGCCTGTCTGGCCAGTCAGCCTCAGGGATCTAGCTGCCTTTGTCTCCCCACTGCTGGCATTACAAAGCATGGGCCACCATATTGGCCCTTTTTCACTTGGGTCTGGTGAGAATTTGGGTTCTCATGCTGCAAAATAAACACTTTACTGACTACCTCTCCAGCGCCAGCAACATCCCTTCAAAAAGACATTGCCAGACATTAAAAATACGCAAAACTGCACAATGTGCTCTTCTAATTATAGCTCAAATCTCTATGAGATATGGAACACTGACAGCTTCCTAGAAAATTCTGCCACGCCTCTTTCCGTTCCTTCAGAGCCTCCATCCGAGCTCCAGGGCAGCCATGGCTTCCATCTGCAATTTTACTTGTTTACTATAGAAGCTTCCTTCTACACAGTGTTTTGGAGATTCATTCATGCTGTTATGCTGATAACATGTTAATTATTCACTATTTGCAGAGTATCAAATAGTATGTTGTTATGTAAATATCCTAGCCGCAGTCCACTTTCCTAAGGATAGACACTGACCTGAGCTGTTTGCAGTGGAGACATTTTTAGGCAAGTGTTTTGTGAAGTTTTGTGTTTTAAAGGCTTACAATGAAACAATAACAAAAATGATTTTGTACCTTGATATAAATCAAGATCAAATATCAATTACAATTTCATTTGCTCAGTTTTCCACTTACTACTATGGTTCTATGCTGGTTAGTCTTTAGTAATAACTTGATACAACTTAGAGTTACTGGAAGAGGGATCCTCGATTGCTCAGATCAGACTGGCCTGGAGATACTTTTGTGAGAGCTTATCTTGCTCTATGATGGATATGAGAGGGCCCAGCCCACTGTGGGCAGCACCATCCCTAAACACATAGGCCTAGTCTATAAGAAAGGGAGCTGAGAAAGCCAGACATGAGTAAGCCTAACTCATGATTTCTTCTTGATTTCCTGTCTGACTTCCCTCAATGATGGGCTGGGATCCGGAAGTGAAAGTTGAAATAAATTTCTTCCTTTCTAAGTTTTCAAATCCCAGAAATGGACTTTGGTGGGCGTGGTCTAAGTTCAGTGAGCACCCTCACTAATAACTGAAGCCAAGATGGACTAAAAGGAAAGTGGTACTTAGTCGAGCTCTCCCACCCTCCCGGAGCCTTTCCTAGAGAGCATGGGGCATATCCCATCCCCTGATGCCATCCTGCTTCAGCACTCTCGCATCGTATACAGTAGGCAGAATGCAGAACTATTTTACTCATCTCTTGATTTGATACCGGAGGCCAGATTTTGACCCTCTAAGGATATGCATGGTCCCAAAACGTGACCACTGTGCCTCATATTGCAAGAAGGAAGTGTGAATGTTTGATTAGGTGTGACTGTGAGGTGGAATGAACATCATGGTAGATCTAAGTCTTTGGCTAAGTATTTGAAAGCAGCCTTTCCCTGTTGTGATCAGGGAGAGATGGAGCTTGGAAAGGGCTTATTCTGCTACTTCTGATTGTGTTGATGACGAAGCAGGTCATAGATCAAACAGTGCAGGTGGCCTCCAGTGCTGGAGAGGGTAAGGAAATGGATTCACTTCTGCCCTTCTCTTCTACTCCAGAGGAAGAAGTGGATTCTCTTCTCCTGGAAGAAATGCCCCTTGGTGTTAGCTCAGTGGCCTTATTAGACTTCCCATCTACAGAATTATATGATAAATTTCTGTCAGTTTGTTCCAGCAACACAAGGTTCACATCCCCAGGTCTTGTTCTCTAGAATATAACCCGCAAGGGTGAAGTGATGTTGGTTTTCCCCTTTTCTCTAGTTCATAGTACAGGGCCTGGAACATGTCTGTTGAATGAGTAAGTAGAAGAATATGTGAATGAAGGAAGGAATGAAAACTCATGGAATTTTCATGTGAAGTGTTTATTGACCATAGATCAAAGAAGCAAATGTGGAGTGTCAGACACACAGCCACTGACCTCACATTTCTCTCTGGAGCGTCAAACAGAAACGTGGCCACTGATCTCACATTTCTCTCTGTTGGCCAGAGGGGAAAACAGGAGGTCAGAGACTGTGAAAACTGGGCTGTCTTTTGGAAAGAGAGAAGAATTACTCTAAGCAGTGAGGAGACCAGCAAATCACCAAGCTAGTGATTGCTGCCTATTTAAGCCTTCAGATGGGACGTGTTTTCAGTCAGCTGACAGTTTGATTCAGTTTCTAGAAAGACTCCACTGGCAGAAACCTAGTAAAATACTGTGTCATACACACCAAACCAAAATGGCTTCCTTCTCCAGTGACTTATGATTTACAACATTAGTGAATTTTTCAGAAGAAAAATGATGGCTTATTCTTAGGAATGCATTTGTATTGGAATAGAAAGTTCAAATAATCCATCGAATATTCATGCTATCCCCATGGATTCAAAGATGCAATAGTTGGAGTATTTAGAACAAGCTGTTGAAAGTCAGCAATTCCTCTCACCTGGAATCATAAAGCAAGAACCATGCATGCCCCCACTAGAAAAGGGTTAAGAAATAACATTTGAAATGAACTTGGAACCACAGAAACACCATTAAGTATATGTAGGAAAAAAAAGTCATTAGAGGAATCCTTTTTTGTTTTCATTAAAAAATTATGTCCTGGGCTGGTGAGATGGCTCAGGGCTTAAGAGCCTTTGCTGCTCCTGCAGAGGACCCAAGTTCAGTTCCCAGCACCCATGTTGGGAGGCTCACAACTGGCAGCAGCTCTAGCTGCAAGGGTCTGACTCCCTCTTCCCACCTCCGAGGTTTTACACTTAAGCGAATACCTCACTCACAGTTAAAAGTAAAAAAATATTAAATACTGTATTCTACTATGTCATATTTTTAACTGAATCATATATTTATATCTATCCCTATCTTTATCTCTATGTAAATCAATATTAGTTGTCATGATTTTTGTTTTTAATTTACTTTTTAATTTGTTCTTTTCTTTGAAGATGATCATATGATTACATTATTCTCCCTTCCTTTTCCTCCCTCCAAACCCTCTCATATATCCCTACTTTCTTTTTTCAAACTCACGGTGGCTGTTTTCATTACCACTGATGAAAAAGAGCTTTTCATGGTGGACTATCCAATCCCCAGCTGGAAACCATCATCCCTATTTGCAGATGAACTCCACAGCTGAGTCAGAGACCTGCCTCTCATGTTCTTCCCACTGCCAGCACCAAACTAAATCCCCTTCTTTTTGCCTTCAGACTGACAGAAAGGAAACCATTTTGGAAGACAAAGTAGGTTTTGTCCATAGCACGGACCCCTTCCCATGAGAGCCCCAGGTTCACATCCTTCATAACATCTTACTTTCTCAATAGTTGTTGCCCCCCTTTCTCTCTTTCTAGTTTTATAAAATTGTTTCTTTCTTCTTATATCACATTACTAGGAGAGAGAGGAGATGGGGCAAAGTACATTGCAGTCCCAAATCTCTCGTTAGACAAGAGCTTTTCTTGTGTCTGCATCAGGTCTGCCCAGAGGAGTTCTCTGCCATGATAAAAGGCAGCCTGTCTAGGACCTCAGTCTTCACAAAGTGGCCACCAGCCCCATGTATCCACTAGGGACTTGCAGTGTGACTAGCCTTCTGACTGTGAAATTTTAATTTCGCTTAACAAAAGTGACTAGAAATTTAAATAGCCACCCATGACTGATCACCACCATGGTGAGCTGTGACTGGTCTGCCAAGACAACCATGAGTAGCACAGCGCAAATACTTGACAGTCATTAGTAATCCTTGCTTCCTTCCCACCAGGCCTTGCATGATGTTTAGCTTAATGAAGGCAATATTTTTTAGTATAAAGTTTGTGTCTCAAAGGGAGAAATTAATTTTTTCCTCAGTTCACACCACTTTTCTTCTTCGAACATTGATTCTTTTCCTAGAGTTATATCTAGCTGTACAAACACAGGTACTATGCACACACACACACATGTGCACATACACACACACACACACACAGAGAGAGAGAGAGAGAGAGAGAGAGAGAGATAGAGAGAGAGAGAGAAGGAACAAGAGGAAGAGAGCAGCAAACAGAGGAAGATTCACGCACAGAGGCCTGTATGGTGGCAGGGCCAGTGATCTGAGTCAAAGGTGGCCTTGGCAGTGTGGCCACAACGACTTCCACACTGTAATTCTACTATGAGTGTGTCCACCTTCCTGTCCTGAGCCCACTCAGAACTCAAAGGTCAAGGAAGTCCTCAGATGTCAATCAAATAAGTCTACAATATGTATGAGAAATCAAAGACAAGGAAGGTAACAAAGCCGAAACCCTCAGGCCCAGTGCCCCAGAATGATGGCTGCTCCTGCTACACATTCTGGGTTTGTCAGTTATACTTTGATTTACTTGGCAAAGACAGTTCAATGTCATATTTATCCTAACAAAGCCAACCAACAAACAAACTGTGATAAAAAAACAAAAGATCGGAGTCGTAAGCAAGACGTAGCAGGGTCTATTCACATTCTATGCCATTTCTCTCTCTTTTTTTTTTTTTTCATGTTAACATGCTTGGAAGGAATTAAACCGGGGTCTAAAAGCACAAAATGATTCATTTGAACAAAGTATGTCCACTTTGATTTTTGGAAATAGCCTTCTTCCCTTGCACTTTTGTTCAGGTGCTGTATGTTTTAGGGTTCCTTGTTTTCTCTCCAGCAGTCAACATACAGATTTGATATCAAGGAAGAATTTTGGAGTACAGAGATATAAAACAAATAGTTAGAGCTAGAGAGGTGGCCAAGACATTAAGACACACTGCTCTTGAGGACCTGAGTTCAGCTCAGAGCACCCACATCAGGCTGCTCGTATCTACCTGTAATCCAGTTCCGGGGGATCTGACACCTCTGGCCTGCAAGTGCACCTGCCCTCACGTTCATACACGCATATCCATACTTGTACATACACATACATTTAATTTACAAAAGAAAACACATCTTCAAACAAACAGCCAACAGACACGCTCAAGAATGTCTTTAGGAAAATAACTGAGTCGGAACCTGCCCTATGTCCATTGACATCCACCCACTTACTTCCACCAAGTTGATAGCCAGCCGCTGACAGAGGCATAAAATTATTAGCCAAGTGTCCACGCAACAGTGTGCACACCACACACCCAGACAGCATGTATGCGAGCATGACTCAGGGCCCACATACCCAGGTCACTTTTCGGGCGGAATCAAAGTTCTATCTTTTGAGACCAGGCCACACTGACCTTAATGAGTTCCTAAGCCACAGTGGCTTCTGACTGATCTTGTTGTCAATCTGAATTGGTTAGCTATAGAGCTTTCTTTCCTGGAGAGAATACAATGGTTCTACTCTTTATCTAAGTCACAAGAGTTTTCAGTTGATATGTTTTATGCTGCAAAGATATAGTTTAAAGCTTTGGAATTTTTTTTTTTTTTTTGGTTTTTTGAGACAGGGTTTCTCTGTAACTTTGGAGCCTGTCCTAGAACTCCTTTTGTAGACCAGGCTGGCCTCGAACTCACAGAGATCGGCCTGCCTCTGCCTCCCGAAGGCGTGCGCCACCACCGCCCGGCAAAGCTTTGCATTATTGTATTAAGTAACCAATATTAAACTTTGACAAAGTACATGATTGGTATGCTTGGCCTGAAATAAATACCCTCTTACACTAACTTGTTCTTTTTTAAAAAAATATTTTTCAGATAGTTTTTTTTTTTTTGCTTATTTTTCTTTTATTGGAAATAGATTTTTTTTTTTATACAATGCATTCTGGCTAGTTTCCCATCCCCCAGCTGTACTGAGGTCTTCCCCACCCCCTGCTCTCTAAGTCAGTCTTTTAGAGTCATATAAATGACAGATAATTTACACAAGCATTATGATATTCACTATTGTTAATCTTCTGCTTCCATTTCTGCTAAGATTATTTTTAAAAACACCCTGATAGAAAGCAGCTTGGTAGAGAAAGAGGCTTATTTGGTCTTCCAGTTCTAGGCTAGTCTCTAGTTGTGGAGACGCAGGGCAGGAAGGAACCTCGAACAGCTAGGTGCAGCTATACTTGCCTATTCTGAGCTCAGGCTTCCCACTCCTACACAGTTCAGGAACCCTACCACCACCACCTAAAGAGTGGTGCCGCCCACACGGGGCTGGGTCACCCCTATCAATTAACTTAGCTATGACAGACCCCCATAGAGATGCCCACAGGACACCCAAAAAAGAACAACACCTTATTGAGTCCCAGGTGACTCTAAGTTGTGTTGTAAAGCTAACCATCACCGCTAACAGTGTCTGAGGAGTACAACAGGGGCCTATTTCCTCAGGGCACCAGTTCAATACTGCTTCAGCTGACCTAGGCTTCGCTTTCCTACGGGGAGAGAGGAGGGACACGTTCTATGGTGCAATGTGTTTATCGTGGTATGTGTGTTCATTTCCTGGCCTAGTGAAATGCTCACATAGCTTTTCCTTCTGTATAAGTGAAAACTCAAACTGTTTTTGCAAATGGTTGCAGTTTTGATCATTCCTTGGCCCCTTGGTCCACAGGGTCATTTGGAAGAGTTTACAGAGATGATTTCAGAGACCGACTTTGCTAAAAAGCATTTTAGCAGCCATCACACTACAGCATTATCTTCCAACCAACCCCGTGTTTCAGCTAAGACTTTTTTTTTTTTTTTTTTTTTTTTTGTCACTGCTTGAAGACAAGCTGGCTTCTTCAGGAAGTGCACGTAGGCTGCTGGGACATTGCACAGCACGCGGATGACACTTTGGTGACATAGAAACACCGCTCTGCTTTGCTACTCTTTGCATGGCTTCTAAGAAGTTCAGTAAAATATCAGTCAGCTTTGCTTTTGGTTATTTTTTTTTTAATGTGACACACTTTGTCCGCAGAGGTGGGGGATTGGGAGAACACATGTTCAGGACTGTGGCCATTTTAAACTAAGGGGACGCCAGATCACAAACAGTCACGCAGCTGATCCATTTTGCAATGTTGTCACACATGCCTAACAAAATATTGTACTCCCGACACAATCGTCTATTCTGCACTGGTAATTAACCTTGTAGCGCTATTTTAAATAAGCCTCATGCATATGTCATAAAGCAAATGACAAATTAAATGTTCAGATATGATTACAGAAGCTATTTTCCTTTTGGATTTAATTCTTTTCCAAGCAGAGCTTCTGTTAAGTCGCATTTTATAGCACCATAATGCTGGAAAGAGCGTTACAGACTTCACACGCCCTTCGTGTTTTTCTTCCTGTTCTTTGGAGTACAGCCCAACGCGGTACACCCCAGGTCCTGTCTGCGCTCGACTCCAGGTTAGTACTTTTTGTGCTGTCTTCCTCTCAGCAGATTAAGCACTGGCTTCACGGAGGAGAGAAACATTCGGCCTTTTGGATTAGAATGAGCATATGTATTTGCTCTGAAAAATGTCCAAGACTCACTGCTACTCCCTCTCTTCCCTGCGTTTTCATTTCTTTCCACATTAACCAACCTAGCCTACGAATACTCTCAATTTTCCAGACTCCTTGGATTCCAGAATTCCCTCCACCCTCACTGAGGCATCTGCCCCTCTTCTTCCCTCCTCCACTCTAGTGCTGCCCCCAGCACTGCCCGCCATCCTTCGGGCTTCATCAGGATCTATGTCGCTGGTGGCTACTTCAGTCACTTGTTCTCCAATTCACTAGGCTGAGATGATTAAAACAAAGTGTTCTTCCTTGAAAAGGGCATGTGAAGATGCGTGTCACACAGGCAAGTCAGGAGATGCACGATATTTCTACTGAAGAGCCAAGCAAGTGTCCTCAGGCTGAATACAGTGTCCTGTAGCCATGCAGGCCAGCAGAACAGCAAAGGGAAAGAAACCCGGTAAAGGCAGGGAAGCAGTTCCTTTATTCTCCTCCCTGTAGTCAGTGAATGTTCAGTGACAAAGGTGAGCTACAAGTCACTATGATAAACTAACTGAGCCTTTGCTCTATCACACAAAGCAACCCTCCTGATCCTGAGAGGGCTTGAAGTGGAAAGAATTTAATAATGAGGAACATCTGCTTTTCACCGGGCATGAAGAAAACTGAGAGCCCTAAGGAGGGACCATGGAAGTGGGAGTTCCTCTGGCTTGTAGGTCGGACACTTTGTGAGGAGGGGCCGGGAGACTAGGAAGCCTTGCCTGCTTTTCCTCGACTCACAGAAGCCACAGGGCAGCTGCCCTTTGGTCTGGACTGGTGCTCAGAGCCAGTGCAGGACCAGAGGAAGGGAGAGGACCTCTTCTAAGATCTTTCAGCGGTGTTAACCTGTTTCACGCATCTTCTTATCATTTATGATGATCAGCTCCTCTAGCAGGGAAAGCTCAGCACACAGTTGTGACATTAATACATTATGTAGAAGCGCCCAGTCACCAACGCTGTGCATTTGCTCATCAGGTTCTACCTCTTGTGCACGTGAGCCTCCCCAAACAGACACAGCACCTTTGACCCCGTTTCATCTCCCTCCTTGTCATTGCTCCAAACCTTGTGATTTATTCCTGTCTTCCCTTGTTCCTGCATCCTCGTAACAGGTTCTAACTGGTTCTTTGACCTCCAGACACCCCTCTCTTCTATACCCTACTGGTCTTTGTAGGGTTAAATTAATCAGGTCCAAGTTCTCCAATGTTCTTCTTGCCTACTTAATAAAATCCAGACCTCACGGGTTGAAGGTCGGTGTCCAGTTCAATTATCCGGCATCATTTCCAGGCTTTGTCCTCCCTGGACCTTCCACTTCAGCAAACGATTTGCTGTTGACCAGTTTCAGCACGCTCAGCACGTTCATATTGTTGCTGATATCTCTGTGACTTCATTTAAACTTCCTCAGAGCCTGTGGAGTAGACATCACTGCCTCCCTGCACCAGTGAGCACAGCACAGAGAATTTGTCACCTTCTCTTTTCATGGGTAAGCATGGCGACAGTGAAAGAAGCTGGGCGTCACAGTACTAAAAACATAATGACTCTGATAGCTACAAGACATTATTCTAAGTGTTCTACATGTGCTGATTTGTTTAATCCTCGAAATAATCTGTGGTGCAGACACTGTTATTATTCCACTTGACACTGAAGGTCACTTGGCAGGTCGGCCTAATCTGTACGGCTCGCCTCCCACTCTCTGAGAATACATCTGACTGAGATAGACTCAGTGGACCAGATAAGGAAGACACAACCTCAATGGGGGTGAACTGTATCTAATCAGCTAGGGCCCTGTGTGAAATGAAAGTGTACAGACACAATATGTATCTGCTTTCTTCCTGAGCCAAGACATTATTTTCCTGTTCTTAGACATCATGATTACAGAATCTCCTTCCCTTGGATTCCAGGGCTCACATAAACACTATGAGCATACACTACCCCTCAAAACATGCAAACAATGCATGTGCACACTCATGCAAACACACACACATTCATACACACATACACACACTCACACACACATATACATACACACACATACATATACATGCACACACACACACACAATCATGCACCCATAATTTCTGACTTTAAAGTTCTTAGACTTGGGCTGAGGAACTCTCCTCTCTACTGATCCTCTAGATGGAGGTGGGTTAGAGTGGGTTTTCTCAGACCCCATGATCAAATAACCAGTTTCTTTTATCAACCTGTGACCATCTTCTTCCATCTCATCCTCCTTTCCTTCTCATCTTCCTCTTCCTCCATGCACGCCACCCCTAATTCTGTCTTTAGTGACTACTGACTAAAACATGTTTTAAGTACTAGAGATATGATGAGAAATGGCCAAAAATAGCTACTAAAATATTAAGATAATGGGGCCAGCAAATGACTCCGTGGATTAAGGTACCTGCTGCCAAGTCTAATGACTGGAGTTTTCTACACAGAGTGGACACTCATGGTGAATGGAAACACATGACTGCCACTAGCTATCCTCCAGGTGTGTTGTGACGTATATGCATGCATGTGCATACAAGCATGCACACACAAAGGCACGTCACTAATTTAAGAAGAAAAACCTCAGCTATATGAGGAAGCTGCCCCTTCCAGGGCACAAACAGCTGCTACTGTCAACAGAAATGACTTCTCCCAGTGACAGCAGGATGTGTTCTTCTAACCTTCTGCCGCTTACGTCAGGTTTGACCACACGAGACCACACGATTTGCATAGCCAGTGGAATACGAGTGGACATGACTTCCAGTTCACACCCCAGCTTGGAGTGTTTTCTGTGCTTCCACTAGCATGGCCTGCATTTTTGCTGCTGCACTACAGTCTTCGTTAGTTACTGACACAAAAGTTGGGTGCAATTACTGCAACAGGGCCCCGGTCCCACCCTTAAGCTTGCAGCTAAAACAAACTGAATATAGTCTGGACCAGTCAAAGCCTAGCTGCTTCAAAACATTGGAATATATGGTCCTAGGCAGCAAAGCAGTGTGCTTTGTTACACAGCACTGCTATAGCAAAAGCTAACAGATACAAATGGGCACTAGAGGTGGTAGCCTTTGCTTTCCTCCTCCTGGTTAGCATCAGAAATATCTGGGACATTTATAGGGCCCAAACTAGGAAAATAAATGTCAAAATTAGAAAAGATACATTTGAGAATTTTTATTTTCTGCCATGTTGGCATTTCCCTCACATATTAAAAGTCCCTGAAATATCGCTTGTTGGCTGCGCTGTCACGATCCGTTCTATAGACATTTTGACGTACTTTATTACAAACTTGAAAGCCACATTAGCAGCTGTTATTTTATATCACAATGGATTAATAAGATGCATTTTCACAAATAAGACACATTTTAGATAGTTTTGAAAAAATTTCAGTGTGAAAAATCTCATGCCAGGATTCCACATTTTAAATGACACATTTCCAAATAGCCTGCAGGGAAATAGCTCAAGGAATCTGGCTATTTATGCTGTGTTCAGGACGGTCAGCCCCACAGCCCAGGAGCACGTGACCTCCCTAGGTCAGCTCCACAGCCCCGGAACACGTGACCTCCCTAGGTCAGCTCCACAGCTCTGGAACACGTGACCTCCCTAGGTCAGCCCCACAGCCCCGGAACACGTGACCTCCCTAGGTCAGCCCCACAGCCCCGGAACACGTGACCTTCCTAGGTCAGCCTCACAGCCCCGGAACACGTGACCTTCGTTACTTTCGTATGTTCTGTGTCGTTGTCTATCTTAGCTTATGACATTCAGGGAAAATGTCTCTCCTGGTTCTTACTTCGGGGGAGATCACTGAGTAACCGTGAAAAAATGAAATACTTTTTTTCAAATTTCAACCGCAATGCTTGAACGATGTATATGAGAGTGACCGGAAACGCACCCGTTCCCCTCAAATAAAATAACGGAGCATTCTGTTGCCTTTTCATGTGGAGTAATTAGGAAAGATAGGACTTTTCCTTCTTGGAGGCCCTCCTGCTTCCTATGGTGTTGCTAAGGAATGAGGGATTTTCCTTCCAACTGATCTTAAAAGAGATATCTAAGATCTATATCGCCTGTTTATGGATTACAGCTGACTTTATAGTCATGCGTAAACAGTACATTGGAGTGCAGTAAGACTCGTCCCCTGCCTCACAATAAAAATATTATGGAACATTATATTTCCATACAGTAATGGTTCTCTTATTTTACTAGTAGAAAGGTACAATACTAATTTAATTGACTAACATAAAAGTCTCTCAAGTAAGATCAATACTTTATTTCGCGACAGTTTTCAAGAAGGAAGATTTAACTGCACCTTCGTCCCTCAGCCTGAGACAGAGGGTGCTGATGGGTAGAGTGGCTGACCACCTGCTCTCTTAGGCCTGGCCAAGGATGGCAACCCTGCTACACGTTACAGTCCCCAGGGAGGGCTCTCCAAGGTGACAATGTCATGCTTCTCCTCGGATGGACTAAATCCGAAGCTCCAAGGTAGATCTGGGGTACCGAGGGCTTCCCGGTGATTTGACACACTCAGAGCTGCCACCTACCGATGCAGGATCTGAGTTTCCAGGGGACCAACACGAGCTAAGATGTGAGCCTCACGCACTCATTAGGCAGTGAGGGCCCAGCAGTCCTTCTGCAGTTGCTAAGCGCGGAGATTCCCTGCCCAGTGCACACCACTCTCAGGCCTTGCGCTGCTAGCGCGCTGCTCGTTCTTTTCTTCACTGTGGCTCTTTTACTGCCGTTGCTTCACTGCTTCTGCCTTAGGACTGCAGTCAACACGGGGAGGTGCTGCTCCTGAACGAGTTTGGAATGCACAATTGGACGTTCCTGGGTGCAGCTGGATAGGAAATCATGCTCCTCGCTCTTCCACACAGCGGATGTCTGTGCTGTGGCAGTGTGGGCTAGCTCCCTGACAAATTCTAGACCTAGTATATAATGCCATTCTTCGTTTAGTTCTCACTGCGGTCGTGGAGCACAAAGTCTACTTGGTCTTAATAATAAACACCCGGAGTCACATATTAGGGGTGAAAGCTGCCTGTTCCAAGACAGGAGTCCCTTTTGCAGTTACAAACAGAGCTTTGAATATTTAAGACCCGTGAAATATGATGGCACAGGTACCCATCCAGTCAGCTTTACAGAAAAACATCAAAGCAATTTTAGATGGAGAACATTTGACTCCCACTCCTTCCATTCCCTTGAATCCCTCCCATCTTCTAACCCAGTAAAATCTAATGTTCTACTGTAGTTCTCATTACTGAAAATCCAATGACCAACTTCCTTACAGAAGAAAAAAATGGATGTTTTCTTGTATAGTCATGTTGCCTGTCTGACGCTTTGCACCAAACTCATGCCATCATGACTTGGTGAGGCTCTTTTCGTTGGTGATGGGAGCATCTCCACTGCTGGGACCCAGTGAGCCTGACAGGAGAGCTCATAGATCAGGGTGACGTCTTTCTCATCAGGCTTTGGGGAGCTTCATGTAAGAAAAGATATTTGGAGGAGGTGAGATTAAGAGCTTGCTGGGTTAGTGCTGCAGTCCCTTTCCCGTTGTGAAGAACACCAGCTGATTATGTAATAAGGGGACTGGCTTTGCTCGTAGTTAGGGCCTGAGGCTGAGGACTGGTCTCAGGTCTGGGAGCGCTACAGAGCCTACAGGGTGACAAGAAAGACAGCAGCGTAAGCAGCAGACCTATTGCAGAAATCACCACCCTCCCTCACCTTTTAAGAGTCCCCCTGGCTTTACCTTTTCCTGTATCACAAAGGTGTTAAATATCAGCATTCATTTTCACAGGGGGCAATCGTGTTGAAACCACAAAAATGCCTTTGCCTATTGTGGTTTCAGGTAAAAATCATGGGCCAAAAAAGTCTTAATCTTATGTATAGTCTCAAAAAATACTTAGAAAAACTAATCAACATTTAAAAACTTAATGCAAAAGCATCTATTTTTTGTTTTTTAAAGATTTACTTACCTTTAAATTTTTTAGTGTATGTGTTTTAGCCTGCATGTATGTATGTGTATCATGTGTGTGCCTTGTGCTCATGGAGGCCAGAAGAAGGGATCAGCTCCCCTGAAACTGGAGTTATAGATTGTCAGGAGCCGTCATGTGGGGTGCTGGGAACCAAACCCAGATGCACTGCAAGAGCAGTCAGTGCTCTTAAGCACCAAGCCATCTCTTCAGCTCCCAGTGGCCACAGTTTTATTATTAATTTTCCTGCCTTCTTATGGTGGGAAGTAGGTTGTGTCTTACCTGTGTGTTTGTCTTAGATACCAGGTTAGTTAGAAAATTCTATAATAATAATAATAATAATAATAATAATAATAATAATAATAAAGAAACATACTCTGCTCCAGCTCAGTGCTCTGTGAATAAGAGAAGACTGAGGAATATAACAGGATTTTTTCCTACATATTATTTAATGAAGCAAAGCAAAAGACATGCATATTTCCTTCCCTGAATCTGGCGTCTCGAAAAGAACAGGAAGAAAAGGAAGAGACTAGACCACACTGAAAACTCAAAACTGGGAAAGTTCTACATTGACACCCATGTCTAACTAGACCCATTCTTTCTCTCTGGCTAGCCTCCAGCAGCAATTTTGAAAGTGCCCCACACACGTACACAACAGGTGCCCGTGTACCTTTGCATGTTACTGTGCCGTCACAGCTGTTTTGGTGTGAGGAGAACAGCAAGGTCCTTGCACTTCACAGGCCAGCTCCTCTGTGCAGAGATACACTCTCTGTGGCTGATGGAGAACACAGAGCTACGAGCTCAGTGGGCAGCTCAGCTGCAAAGCCTACAACCCGCTGAGCTTGTGGCAAGGCTGGGTTGGGACACCTCAGTAGCAGGAGATGAGGGAAGTACAGCCATGCTTACACTAACGTAAGTCAATTGCATTGCTTAGCTTAATTTTGTGGTGAAGTGAAAATGGCCTGAAAGAGTCCCCTGAAACATTTCCTCCAACTGGGGAAATCACTGGCTCTCATATGAGGACAGTTACCATGCCTGGAAGTACAGAATGAAAAGGAGCAAAAGAAGCAGGCATCTACCTACTCAACTGCCCAGCCTAAAAGAAACTGAGCTCCTTCCTGTCTCTTCCCGCCTTATCACTTCCTCTCTCCACCCAACTTTTGCACAGACCTCCACACCTCTAGTGACTAGTGACTCGCTCTGCCCTCTGACCTTCAGGCAAGCTTTATTTATACCACCACAACACAGAGCTTAGGTTTTTAATCCACTCTCTGCTCTTGACATGATCCAGTTTGGTTACAGACCTCTATTTGACATCAGAAGACATCCCTGAGAGCTTATCAAAATTACAAATCCCTGGTCTATGATGAGGCCCAGGAGAAACCAGGTAGTAAGCAGGTCTGGAGGGCTTGAGACCGTGTGGGAATAATTATGAGAAAGGAACATTTGGGTTAAAACCAACTCATATCACACACGAAGCAGACTGTCTCCTATAGCCACAGCTCCCAGACATTGTCCACTTCTAATCATTTTCAAATAAAAGCCCATTGATGATTCATCAGAACAGCAGCAGAGTGATGTAGTGAGCCACATCTTTAGGAGAAACAGCCTTGATTGTCGTGCACAACCCAACTGGTTGTCTAGAGCTCTTTCAATGAATAAAAAATGCAGTGTGTGTGGGGGAACTGTCATTTGGGGTGTGATCAGGATCCTGCTATATGTTGAATGGTTTCATAAAGTCTATGAACTTCACCCCAGTCTGGGAGGGTGAGAAGTTTAGGAAATGTTCAGATGTGGTACACACATAAACTCGATCTATTCTTTATCTTAGCAACAGACTGAAAGGCAATGACATTGCACATATAAACTCATTAAAACTGGCATAAAAAAATGGAGTGATGGCCTCATTGTAGGGTCTCGCACTAAACCTAGTGTCATTGCATGTCTGCTAGCTAAAACAGCTAACAAGCATCACCTCCATTTAGTTTGTATCCTAACAGGGACAGAGAGAGACAATTTCTAGAAAGAAACTTGAGATTGAACCCAAGACTTGGCACATGCTATGCAAAGCACTTTGTATACCCACTTCATTTTTATTTTTATTTTTGACATAGAGTCTCTCCAGGCCACCCTGGCTGTTCTTTATCTCACCACATATCCCAGATAGTCCTTAATTTTATAATCCTCCCATACCAGCCTCCAGAACAGTAGAGATTCTAAGCATACATCACAATTCTATGAATTTCACAATGCTGAGAAAGGGCTATTTCTAATGCCTTCTTCTGACCTCCATGGGTACCCACACAGATGTGGCATACATAGAAAGATATACGTAGACACAGACATAAACATAAACACAAACACATACACACACACTCATAGAAAGAAAATAAAATTAAAAACAAATTAAACTTGTGAGATTTTAGTCTTAAACTTGCTGGATTAGTGTAGACTTCTGCATGGGTAGGGTCTCACTGTCTCTCTAGACTCAGCATAAGCCTGGGAAACACATTGCAGGCATATGCATCAGAATATGCTTTGTAGGGGCAGCATTTATAAAAGTACCAAAAAACAGCTGTGGTGATTTGAAAGAAAATGGCCCCCAAAGGGAGTGGCATTATTACGAGGTGTGGCTTTGTTAGAGTGGGTGTGGCCTTGTTGGAGGAAGTGTGTCACTGTGGAGGCGGGCTTTCAGGTCTCATATATTCAAGTCATGCCCAGTGTGACTGACAGTTCACTTCCTGTTGCCTGCAAGAGCTAGAATTCTCAGCTCCTCCTCCAGCACCATGTTTTATCATGATGATAATGGACTAAACCTATTAATTGTATTAAAAATAAGAGTTGTCACAGTCATGTTGTCTCTTCACAACAATAGTAACACTAAGACAGAAGTTGGTGCCAAGGATTGGGGTATTGTCATGACTGGCCTGACCCATCCTTTTGTTTGGAGGGATATGGACCATGGGACTGGGGATTAGAAAGCTGCTGAGTAATTTGAGTGCTGCTTACTGGGTCATCCTAGCATGAGTGGAGGGCAGTGTGCTGAGTGCAATTTCAACTGGGGGTGCCTGGCTCAAGAGTTCAGAGGAGAAGAAGGTTGGTGTGTTGCCTAGAGATGGTTCTTAGGATAGTTTGACGAAGAATGTAATGGTCTTTTGCCCTTGTCTGAAGAGTCTGCCTGAGGCTCAAGTGAAGAGTTTTGGATTAATTCTATTGACAGAAGAAATCTCAAAAAACTTAGTATAGACTCTGTCATATGGTTATTAGTGATATATCTGATGAAGATTTATAATAAAAAGGAGCAAGCTGAGCAGGGAAAATTACAAAATGTAAAATTTGAGGAGAAAGGGGGCACTAGGAAGAGGAGTGGAGCCAAATCCTGTGTTCAAGGATGTACACAGATTAAGAAATGGACAAAAGGGAATGGTGACCTCAGGGCAAGATCCCACCCAGATAAGTTTTCAGCTTGTTAAAAGCAATTAAAGAAAAGTTTAGATCCAGATGTGGTGATGCATGCTTTTAATCCCAACACTTGGGAGGCAGAGGCTAGCAGATCTCTGGGTCTGAGGCCAGCCTGGTCTACAGAACAGTTTCACCACAGCCGGTGATGGGCAGTGAAGGACAGAAGGCTGGTGAAGTGGAATTGAGTGAGGGGCCATGTCCCAGCCCTAGCAAAACCTGGCAGTTTCAACCTCGGGGTTCTGACTTTAAGGAAAAAAAAAAAAGTTGTGGAATTTTCCACCACACCTAAGGAAAGCCGCTGAGGCAAGACATATATCAGCATTGCCCCTGAATGGAAGCCCAAGATGTCATTGTGTGAAGCTGTGAAGTTGAAGCCTGGATTGCCCTGGAGACCCCAAGATGTTGGAGATGCCAGAGTTGTGGGATACCTGCCTAGAAAAGCTGCAAACAGGAAGTGGAACCAGCCCAAGAGAAAGAAGTGTACTGCAGTCAACAAAGCTAAAAGGAGTCAGAGAGCTGAAAAGCATTTTGATATCAGACATGGAAATGGAGAGTTTGGAGTTTTCCCTGCTGGTTTTCAGTCTTGCTTTTGTCTAATATTTCCTCACTATGTTTCCTTCCCTACATTTGGAATGGTAATGTATAACCTACGCCATTATAGTGTGTGATCTGCTTTTTATTGTGATTTTATTGGGAATTACAGTTAAGAGATCATATGAATCTCAGAAGAGACTTTGAACTTTAAAGCATTGTTGAGATTGTGATAGACTATGGAGACTTTTGAAGTTGGACTGAATGTATTTCTACATTATAGCATGGCTACGAGCCTATGGGGGCCAGGGAGTAGAATGTAATAGTTTGAAAGAAAATGACCTTCAAAGGGAGTGGCACTATTAGAAGGTGTTACTTTGTTGAAGTGGGTGTGGCTTTGTTGGAGAAAGTATGTCACTGTGGAGGCGGGCTTTGAGGCTCATATATCTTTAAGCCGCACCCAGTATCTCAGTTCACTTCCTATTGCCTGCCTGTCAAAATTAGAACTCTCAACTCTAGCACCTTGTCTGTCTGCATGCCGCCATGCCCCACCATAACAATAATGGGCTGAAACTCTGAAATTGTAAACCACCCACTTAAATGTTTTCCATTATAAGAATTGCCATGGTCATGATGACTTTCCACAGCAATAAAAACCCTAAGTAAGACAACAGGTAAAATAATTTAGATGGTGATCTATTTTACCCAATATATAATAATGCAATCAGTGTAAAACATCATTAATGATAGTTCACACCACTATACTAAATCATTGAAATCTGAGGAATACTCTGCATGTAGAGAATGTTATTAGCTGCATCTCAACAGCTGCCTGTGGTCAATGTCTGCTGCACTGGCTCTTACTGTGTTGGTCCCTTGCACTCACAAAGGAGGAAAGAGACACCAGAACCAATAACCTGGCTGTTCTCTTTATCCAACACAAGACTGCAGGCTCATTGCTGACAGCAAAGCCCACTAATTGGGTGTGTGTGCTTCGATTGATTTAAACATGTGACACGTATGGAGACCATGAAGGTTTCTACTCACAAAATAGGAACAGTGTTAGCTGCCAATGAAAAGAGAACTACGCGGCACGTAGCAAGCGCTCAGTGCGACACGGTGACCTAATCATATGCTCTGTCTAATTTTTGTTTGGCTTTGGTTTGTTTTTGTTGTTTATTGCTTTGCTTTTCATCTTTAGATGCTTTCTTGGAACTGCATTCTCTTCTTATATAGGTCACCTAGAATGTGTGTAGAGATGGGGCACTTGTTTGCTAATGGCTTTTCTATTTGGAATTTCTAGTCAAAGAAGATGAGGAAGGTGTCAACTCAGGTGACAAACTACAAAATTGTGTGGTATCACCAAAAGAAATAATTGAAATATACCTTGAAAATACAGAATAAAAACAATGGATCGGGGGCCAGAAAGATGGCTAAGCATATAAAGAACCTTGCTGCCTAGTTCAATTTTAGCTCAATTTCCAGAACATATATGGTAGAAGGACAGAACCAACTGATACAAATGGTGCTTTGACCCTACACATCCCCAAACAGACACACAAACAAACAAATGTACAAAAGAATATGGGTAGACAGTATACTTTCTGACACTGGAGGCTTCGCAGCACCCAACATTTGGACAGTATGACTCAGAACTGCTCCCATTTCTGTGCTCACAGTGAGGTAATGACTTGCTGGAGTTTCTGGGGGTGTTTAGGAGGTCATCATGTCTTTCTCTTTCACTAAAAGAAAAAGAATATTAAGAGGTGTAGGCCATTTGGATTCACCTGCTTGATTTTGAGCCACACTGTTGAATAATCTCACAGCACATCCTCAAAGGAAGCCAAGAGCATAGGTGTGTCTGTTCTGTAGGTGCCAAAGTGGATCAGGCTGAACATATTTTGCCACCTGAATGAGCAGCTGTGCTGCCAAACTGGCTTTAGAAGACACAGCCAAGACCGATGGGCAGAAGCTGCTACAAGTCCTTTCCAACACATAATTTGAAAATGGCTTCTAAAAATTCAGAATCCAACCATGATACAGACTGTGAGAGATGAGCATTTCAAATTGGTGGCCTCTCCAAGCAGGGCTTGGGTGGCCAGCACTCAGGCAAGTTTCATGGGGGACTCATATTCTTCAGCATCCCCTGGTGATCACTGAGAACCTCTCAGAGCTGGAGTCCCAGGAACTGAAAAACAGGGTCACAGGCCTCAAAGAACCATAGGTTTATGAACATACCCATTTCTGGTAAGTAAAATCCTAGAGTTAAGTCTTTAACTGGGTGGGAATGGAGGAATGTAGACACAGCCTCATGCATACAGAGGAGAGCTGATTCCATAGAATGGAATTCACCACCACACCGATCACAGTTGAGGTTGAGCACAAGCTAACCTTCCTGTCAGAACTGTTTATGCTCCCCTGTTGCTTTCCCCAGGATCTTCCAGGTGTTACAAAGGCTTTGGGATTCCTTGGCTCCCCTTTGGCCCCTGAACCGGCCTTTCTCTTCTTGGAGACTCTATTGCACACATTGCCAGCACCGCTGTGCCCGGGTTATTCTGTGTGCTTTCACTGCTTAGCTTTCAAAGCTAAATCCGGGATGTAGCTTCTGTATCCAGAGCCTCGACAGAGCCAGGCTGTACACGAATGGACAAAAGATATATATACAAAATGGGTAGAAAGTTCAAGTACTGAGAACCATTGCTCAGTGGAGACTGTGTTTATTTAACATTCATGGGGCCCTGGGTTCCATCCCCAGCACTGAAAAAACGAAATTGTATTAAAAATCAATTATTGCGGGCCCTTGAGTTGGCTCAGTAGAGTAAGTAACTTGCTCTTGGCCCTGAGAATCTGTGTTCGGTCTCCAGGCGGACCTCCATGGCAGGAAAGCTGACTCCTGCAAGCTGTCCTCTGACTTCCTCATGAGCACACATGGAATAAGTAAATAGGGGCTGAGGAGGTGTCAGCTGGTAGAGTGCTGGCTGCTCTCCCAGAGGACCTCAGTTCAGTCCCCAGCACCCATGTGCCCACTGAGTACAGTCCCAGGGGATCCAACGCCCTCTTCTCGCCTCCGCAGGGGCCTGCATACAAATGGTGAACAGACCTACATGTAAGCAAAACCACCCATACACAGAAATTAAAGTTGAAAAAAATAAATAAGTGTAGTAGTAAAAACAATAATAATTGTCACTGCTTAGACGGCTCAGAGGGTAAAGGTACCTGCCACCAAGCCTGAAGACATGAATCCGTCACTGAAACCCGCACGGTACAAGAAGAAAATTAACTCCTTCAGGATGTCTTATGCCCTCCACACATATGCCTGTTGCCCCTCATAAATAAACTGTAATTTAAAAATACATGAATAGCTTCTTCTTGGCGCAGAGGAACCTCAAAGACATGTGGGCGGTACAGAGAAATGGTTGGTGCTGGAGAAATGTGACTGCTTGCCGAGTTACTAAATTGAATCAGTCACTTTGGTGTAGCTGTATTTAATTTCCCAATAGAGCAACTTGAAGGAATCAAGCTGCATCTGGCTCACAGTTGCAGAGGGTTCAGTCCGTGGTGGCTTGACGCATGCTTTCAGCAGCACACCACAGAGACAGTGGGATGTGCAGGAAGCAGAGGCAAGGGGGAGCTTGAGGACCAGGCATAACATCAAGTCATAGACCAAAGACCTCCTTCTTCTAACATCCCCCAAAAGTCATAGACCAAAGACCTCTTCCTTCTAACATCCCCCCAAAAAGTCATAGATCAAAGACCTCCTCCTTCTAACATCCCCCCAAAAAGTCATAGATCAAAGACCTCCTCCTTCTAACATCCCCCCAAAAAGTCATAGATCAAAGACCTTCTCCTTCTAACATCCCCCCAAAAACTCATAGACTAAAGACCTCCTTCTTCTAATGTGGTTCCCTAAAAGTCATAGACCAAAGACCTCCTCCTTTTAACATCCCCCTCCCCCAGAAGTCATAGACCAAAGACCTCCTTCTTCCAACATGGCCTACCCCGAAAAGCTTCCACACCAGCACCACCAGGTGGGCACAAAGAAGAGCAAATAAATGAAAAGTTAAAAATAACAACTCGCTGTGGTGGCAAACACAGTTAATTCTGGCACAGTGGGGGGCAGAAGCAGACAAATCTCTGTGAATTTGAGGCCAGCCTCGTTTACATAGGATGTCTAAATAATGAGACTGACACAAACAGACCTGCAAAAAAGGAAAAATTAAAAATAACAAATGAATCTATGAGTAGTGGGTCACATTCAAACCACAACACATGTTAGCTAACATTTGAAATTTTATATATTCATAAATTAATATTAGGCACATGACTTTGGTCATATGCATTTAATATTAAATGTTTTATTGGTTAACTTAAGTTTGAAAAAAAACAGAAATCACCCTTATAGTATTACTTTTCTCAATCATTTTTTTGGTTATTGTTTCCTGATTGATTTAGGTATACAAATTGATTCAAAGCTCTCTCCACATTACGTAAGCATGAGTAACTCTATAGCTTGGGCTAAACCACAGTCTCTTCCTGGAAAAGGCTGGCCACTCATAGTGTGAGCTGCCTTCAGGATGGTGTGTTTCAGTGTGCCTTACATCTACAAATGACATCCACAGTATACTGTCCCTGAAGTCCACTCACACTCACAGGAATAACATCCTCAGTTCATAAATGGAGGAAAACAAACATTGACAGTTAATTGTTACTGCTCCTTAGGCTGTAGAGAAATGCCCTGTTTCTTTAAATGTATCTCAAAGCATTAAGAATGTTTACAAACCCAACAATTTGTGATAATGGAAAAGAGAGACAAGTAGGGGCCAATGAGATGGCTCAGTGGGTCAAAGTGCTAGCTTGCTGCCGGTCCCAACAATCTGAGTTTGGTTCCCAAGGGTTTGGTAAAAAGAGGAAACAGACTACTGTAGAGCTGTCCCCTGATGTTCACAACACCCAGTGGCATTCGTGTGCCTGCCTATGCATGCACATGCACTTGCGTACACATACACACACACCTGTATACAGAATAAATATAAAATTCAGCTGGGTGGTGGTGCACACCTTTAATCCCAGCACTCAGGGATGCAGAGGCAGGTGGATCTCTGTGAGTTCGAGGCCAGCCTGATCTACAGAATGAGTTCTAGGGCAACCAGAGATACACAGAGAAACCCTGTCTCAAAATACATAATACATACATACATACATACACACATATAAAATTCTTTAAAAGAAATGGAAACTAGGACTAAGGTATCTGAGACAAGGGCGTAGAACAAAAGCAGATGAAGAAGTGTAGTTCACATGGATGTCATCTGCAGTGTCTATAAAAGTGTCGTCAAAGAGGAAGGGATGACTTCACTAGTGGCCAGCACCACATGTGAACACCTGACCCTTGAGAAGACAATGGATAACAGAACTTGCTTGGCTGGCCGGGAGCACCAGATCCCTCAGTGCAAGGTTCTCCCATGTCCAAGGGGCTGCAGTGCAGGTCTCTCTGAGCGCCCCAGTGCACACACTCCCCGTGCAGGTCTCTCTGTGTGCCCCAGTGCTCACACACCCAGTGCAGGTCTCTCTGAGCACCCCAGTGCTCACACAGCCAGTGCAGGTCTCTCTGAGCACCCCAGTGCTCACACAGCCAGTGCGGGTCTCTCTCACCACCACACCCCAGAGTTCAACATCCTGATTGCTGTCTTCTTTCCAAGAAGAAAGAGTTAAAACTGCTTAGTCCTCTCTGGGCATTCTGTCTCATTCACGGTCTTGTCCCCAGGACAACAACCGCCAGCAAGCTTCACAAGCCAGGCCTCTGACCTGAGGAGGCCTGCAGTCATGGATCCGACCCAGGGTTGTAGTTTCCATTGCCAGTCTCCTGCTCAAAGCTGAGGAATCGGAAATCTCTCCCATGGAGTTACATTTTCAATCACAGTTAATGCTATCACAGAGCAAGGTTCTCTTGTTACAGCGCTCTGGGTATACACTCCTGTCTATTCACACACACACACACACACATACACAGACACTCCCACTCCCACACATACACAGACACACACTCATACACACATACATACACAGACACATTTACACACAGACACATTTATAAACAGACACACACTCATACACACAGAGACACACTCACCCACACACACTCCACACAGACACACACATACACAGACACACCTCACACTCATACACATACATACACTGACACACTCATACACAGATACATACTCACTCTCACACACAGATACACACTCACACACATACACAGACACATTTACACACAGACACACACTCATACACACAGAGACACACTCACACACAGAGACACACACTCCACACAGACACACACATACACAGACACACCTCACACTCACACACATACATACACAGACACACTCACACACAGATACACACTCACACACGCTCATACACACATACACACACACAAAGACACACTCACACACGGACACACACAGAGACACACTCACAAACAGAGAGACACACTCACATACACAGATGCACTCACACAGATACTCAGAGTCACTCACACACACTCATACACAGACACACTCGCACTCACTTGTTAAGGAGCTGTCACATTTACCTAAGGATGTCTGAGTCGAAAGCACCTACAGTAATGTCAGAGGCAGGTTCCGTCCCATTTCAGACGGGTGCAGACTTTCCCCAGTGACACAGTTGACTGGCCATCTAAAGAGGAAGCTTCTTTCTCTGTGACACACAGAAGGAAAGTACAGAGGGGCCATTCCAGCTCAGTAGCCTGGTTTTAAATATCCATCAGAGGCAGACATGGCAGAGAACCGGCGGGCAGACGTGGCGGAGACCCGGTGCAGACCCGGCGCAGATGCAAAGGTCCAAGCATGAAACAGTGAAGCCCACACTGAGAGTAGATCATCCCACTACAATTAAATCAAGTAGGTTTTTTGGTGGCTGGCCTGCAGAGTAGTAGGCCTTTTGTTGGCGAGGTCCCTGGTGAACGGAAAGCCTGGTCCTATGCCTGAAGACCCTCCTGAATGGTGAGAGTGTTCTTGGCCTGCGGCAGGACCCAGGAAATGAAGCGGGGGCATTCCCCGATCCCCTTGTCTCCTCGGTCATTCTGCGGGGGCTGCTCCCCTCTGCTGGGGCTGCTCCTTCTCTGCTGCAACCACTCTCTCCCTGGCCCATCCCAGCTTGCGCTCAGGGGCTTCCTTCCTTCTCCCTCCCTTCCGCAGGGCCGTGGGATCACCCAGTTTAGCCTGTTTGGGCACTGGGTCGGGTGCTCAGGGCAGAGGGCAGCGGGAGTTTGTTTTGGTGGCTGGCCTGCAGAGTGGTAGGCCTTTTATTGATGAGGTCCCTGGTGAACGAGGAGCCTGTTCCTGTTCCTGAAGACCCTTCTGAGTGGTGAGAGGGATCTTGGCCCGCGGTGGGTGCCAGGAAATGGAGCGGGGGCACTTTGTAAGCAGGGACCCTGGACAGCAGGGAAACCTGATCCTGTTTTAGAAGAACCATTAGATAGCATTGGTAGGAAGAGATGGGCAGGCGCCAAGGCAAGAATTCACCCAACAATCTGAAAAACAGAATGAAAACACCAGAACCAATGATCTTACAACAGTAGGACTTGAATACCCTAACACAGAAGAATTGGAAAAAATTGACTTTATGAAAGCAATAGAGTCCCTTAAACATCATGTAAAAAATGCCCTTATAGAAATGGATGAGAAGTATAACAAAAAGTTTGAAGAAATGAATACGTAAATGATACCCTGGGAAAGCAAGAAAAACAATCAAACAGGTAATGGAAACAGTTCAAGAACTGAAAACTGAAATGGAAGCAAGGAAGAAAACACAAACTGAGGACTGGCTGGATATGGAAAATCTAGGTCAATGAGCAGAGACTACAGAAACAAGCATAATCAATAGAATACAAGAAATAGAAGAAAGAATCTCAGATTCTGAGGACACCATAGAGAAAATAAATGCACTGATCAAAGAAAAAAGCAAAGTCAACAAACTCTCATGGCAAAACATTCAGGAAATATGGAGCACAATAAAAAGACCAAACCTAAGAATAATAGGGATAGAAGAAGGAGAAGAATTACAGCTCAAAGGCACGGAAAATATTTTCAACAAAATTATGGAAGAAAACTTTCCCAACATAAAGAAAGATATTCCTTTGAATATTCAAGAAGCATACAGAACACCAAATAGACTGGATCCAAAAAAAAACAAACAAAACATCCCCTCGCCATATAATAATGAAAACATAAAGAAAGAATATTAAGAGCTGCAAAGGAAAAAGGTCAAGTAACTTATAAAGATAAACCAATCAGACTTACACCTGATTTCTCTATGGAAACCATGAAAACCAGAAGATCCTGGATAGAGGTACTGCAGAAACTAAGAGACCATGGATGCAAGCCCAAACTACTATACCCAGCCAAGCTATCGTTCACTATCAATGGAGAAAACAAAACATTCCAGGATAAGAACAAATTTAAACAATACGTAGCCACAAATCCAGCCTTACAGAAAGTCATAGGAGGAAAATCACACCCCAAGGAATCCAACATTGCCAACACTGCCCACAATAACTCAGGCATCTAGCGACCCTTCACCAGCACAACTCAAAGAAGAGAGACACATAAACTCTACTACCAAAAACAATAAAACCCAGCACTCAGGAGGCAGAGCCAGGCGGATCTCTGTGAGTTCGAGGCCAGCCTAGTCTACAAAGGGAGTTCCAGGACAGGATCCAAAGCTACAGAGAAACCCTGTCTCGAAAAACCAAAAAAAAAAAAAAAAAAAAAAAAAACAAGAATAACCGGAGTAAACAACCACTGGTCATTAATATCACTTAATATTAATGGTCTCACTTCACCTATAAAAAAGCACAGGCTAAAAGATTGGATATGAAAACAGGATCCAATATTCTGCTGTTTACAAAAAACACATCTCAACCACAAAGACAGGCATCTACTCAGAGTAAAGGGTTGGGAAAAGGTTTTTCAAGCAAATGGTCCTAAAAAACAAGCAGGTGTGGCCATACTAATTTCTAACAAAACTGACTTCAAACTAAAATCAATCAGAAGAGATCGAGATGGACATTTTATACTCATAACAGGAACAATTCATCAGGATGAAGTCTCAATCCTGAATATCTATGCCCCTAATATAAAAGCACCCACTTATGTAAAAGAAATATTACTAGAACTTAAGGCAGACATCAAACCACACACACTAGTAGTAGGAGACTTCAACATACTTCTCTCACCAATGGACAGGTCAATCAGAGAGAAACCTAATAGAGAATTAAGAGAATTATTGGAGGTAATGAAGCAAATGGACCTAACAGACATCTATAGAACATTCCACCCAAATAGGAAAGAATATACCTTCTTCTCTGCAGCTCAGGGAACCTTCTCGAAAATTGACCACATACTTGGAAACAAAGGAAACCTCCACAGATATAAAAAAAATCAGTGTCCACCTGTGTCTTATCAGATCACCATGGATTAAAGTTAGAAGGCAACAACAATGCTCCCCAGAAAGCCAACAAACTCATGGAAACTGAACAGTCAACTACTGAACCACACCTGGGTCAAGGAAGAAATTTAGAAAGAAATTAAAGTCCTCCTTGAACTTAATGAAAACAAAGAGACAACATACTCAAACCTATGGGACACGATGGAAGCAGTGCTAAGAGGAAAGTTCATAGCACTAAGTGCCCACTTAAAGAAAACGGAGAAAGCATACATTGGGGACTTAACAGCCCACCTGAAAGCTCTAGAAAAAAAAAAAAGAAGCAGACACACTCAGGAAGAGTAGAAGACTGGAAATAATCAAACTGAGGGCTGAAATCAACAAAATAGAAACACAGAAAACAGTCCAAAGAATCAATGAAACAAAAAGTTGGTTCTTGAAGAAAATCAACAAGATCAACAAACCCCTATCCAAACTAATTAAACAACAAAGAGAAAACACGCAAATAAATAAGATCAGAAATGAAAAGGGGGACATAACCACAGACACAGAGGAAATTCAAAGAATCATTAGATCTTACTACAAAAGCCTGTATGCCACAAAACTGGAAAATGCAAAAGAAATGGATATTTTTTTAAATAAGTACCATATACCAAAGCTAAACAAAGACCAGGTGAAGGATCTAAATAGACCTGTTAGTCGTGAAGAATTAGAAGCTGCTATCAAAAACCTCCCTTCCAAAAAAAGCCCAGGTCCAGATGGTTTCAATGCAGAATTCTAGCAGAACTTCCAAGAAGAGCTAATACCTATACTCCTTAATGTATTTCACAATATAGAAACAGAAGAGTCATTGCCAAATTCCTTTTATGGAGCTACAGTTACCCTGATACCAAAACCACACAAAGACCCAACAAAGAAGGAGAATTATAGGCCTATCTCACTCATGAACATCGACGCAAAAATTCTCAATAAAATACTGGTAAACCGAATCCAAGAACACATTAGAAAAATTATCCATTATGATCAAGTAGGCTTCATCCCAGAGATGCAGGGCTGGTTCAACATACGCAAATTTATCAATGTAACCCACCATATGAATAAACTGAAAGAAAAAAAACCATATGATCATTTCATTAGATGCTGAAAAAGTATTCAACAAAATTCAACACCTCTTTATGATAAAGGTCTTGGAGAGATTAGGGATACAAGGATCATACCTAAATATCACAAAAGCTGTTTACAGCAAGCCGACAGCTAACATTAAATTAAACGGAGAAAAACTCAAAGCCATCCCACTAAAATCAGGAACTCTCTCCATACCTCTTCAATATAGTGCTTGAAGTTCTAGCAATAGCAATAAGACAATATAAGGGGATCAAGGCGATGCGTATTAGAAAGGAAGAAGTTAAACTTTCGTTATTTGCAGATGATATGATAGTATACATAAGCGACCCCACAAACTCTACCAAAGAACTCCTACAGCTGATAAACACCTTTAGTAATGTGGCAGGATACAAGATCAACTTCAAAAAATCAGTTGCCTTCCTATACACTAACGATAAGGAAGCAGAGAGGGAAATCAGAGAAGCATCACCTTTTACAATAGCCACAAATAGCATAAAATATCTTGGGATAGCTTGACCAGGGGAGTGAAAGATCTATTTGACAAGAACTTTAAGTCTTTGAAGAAAGAAATTGAAGAGGACACCAGAAAATGGAAGGATCTCCCTTGCTCTTGGATTGGGAGGATCAACATAGTAAAAATGGCAATTCTACCAAAAGCAATCTATAGATTCAAAGCAATCCCCATCAAAATCCCATCAAAATTCTTCACAGACCTTGAGAAGACAATAATCAACTTTATATGGAAAAACAAAAAACCCAGGATAGCCAAAACAATCTTATACAATAAAGGATCATCTGGAGGCATTACCATCCCTGACTTCAAACTCTATTACAGAGCTACAGTATTGAAAACAGCTTGGTATTGGCATAAAAACAGAGAAATCGACCAATGGAATCGAATAGAAGACCTGGACTTTAACCCACAAACCTATGAACACCTGATTTTCGATAAAGGAGCTTAAAGTATACAATGGAAGAAAGAGAGCATCTTCAACAAATGGTGCTGGCAGAACTGGTTGTCAACCTGTAGAAGAATGAAAATAGATCCATATCTATCACCATGTACAAAACTCAAGTCCAAGTGGATTAAAGACCTCAATATCAGTCTGAACACACTGAACCTGATAGAAGAGAAAGTGGGAAGTACTCTACAACATATGGGCACAGGAGACCACTTCCTACATATAACCCCAGCAGTACAGACATTAAGGGCAACATTGAATAAATGGGACCTCCTGAAACTGAGAAGCTTCTGTAACGCAAAGGACACTATCACTAAGACAAAAAGGCAACCTACTGACTGGGAGAAGATCTTCATCAACCCCGCAACAGACAAAGGTCTGATCTCCAAAATATATAAAGAACTCAAGAAACTAGATGTTAAAATGCTAATTAACCCAATTAAAAAATGGGGCACTGAACTGAACAGAGAATTCCAACAGAAGAAGTTCAAATGGCCAAAAGACACTTAAGGTCATGCTCAACCTCCTTAGCGATCAGGGAAATGCAAATCAAAACAACTTTGAGATACCATCTTACACCTGTCACAATGGCTAAAATCAAAAACACTAACGATAGCCTTTGCTGGAGAGGATGTGGAGTAAGGGGCACACTCATCCATTGCTGGTGGGAATGCAAACTTGTGCAACCACTTTGGAAAGCAGTGTGGCGGTTTCTCAGGAAATTTGGGATCAACCTACCCCAGGACCCAGCAATACCACTATTGGGAATATACCCAAGAGATGCCCTATCATACTACAAAAGTATATGCTCAACTATGTTCATAGCAGCATTGTTTGTAATAGCCAGAACCTGGAAACAACCTAGATGCCCTTCAATGGAAGAATGGATGAAGAAAGTATGGAATATATACATATTAGGGTACTACTCAGCATTAAAAACAATGACTTCTTAAATTTTGCATGCAAATGGACGGAAATAGAAAAAACCATCCTGAGTGAGGTAAGCCAGACCCAAAAAGAGGAACCTGGGATGTACTCACTCATAATGGGTTTCTAGCCATAAATAAAGAACATTGAGCCTATAATTTGTGATCCTAGAGAAGCTAAATAAGAAGGTGTACCCAAAGAAAAACATATAGTTTTCCTCCTGGATATTAACCTTCATCAGGCAATGAAAGAAGACAGAGACAGAGACCCACATTGGAGCACCGGACTGAAATCCCAAGGCCCAAATGAGGAGCAGAAGGAGAGAGAGCATGAGCAAGGAAGTCAGGACCGTGAGGGGTGCACCCACACTCCGAGCCAATGGGGATGCTCTATCGGGAACTCACCAAGGCCAGCTGGACTGGGTCTAAAAAAAGCATGGGATAAAACCGGACTCGCTGAACATAGCGAACAATGAGGGCTGCTGAGAAGTCAAGAACAATGGCACTTGGTTTTGATACTACTGCACGTACTGGCTTTGTGGGAGCCTAGGCTGTTTGGATGCTCACCTTACTAGACCTGGAAGGAGGTGGGAGATCCTTGGACTTCCCACAAGGCAGAGAACCCTGACTGCTCTTTGGGCTGCTGAGGGAGGGGGAGTTGATTGGGGGAAGGGGAGGGAAATGGGAGGCGGTGGCAGGGAGGAGGCAGAAATCTTTAATAATTAAATAAATAAAATAAAAAAATTATCCATCAGAGGGCCAGGCTTCCACAAAGCTCAGGAGTACTGATTGGCTTGCCCAAGGCTGATGAGAAAAGCTGAACAAGCAACTCAGTGTTCATGTGCAATGGGTAGCATTTGATAACTGACATTATTTTTGCAGCGGTTCCCAAGTGCTCCAGCATCTTTTAGGGTGGGCCAGGTGAGTTCAATGTGCCACGCCACAGAGGGATCTATTTTTCTTGTCCATTTCCACCCTAGCAGTTCACCCTGCTTCCTCACTGAGCCCTGAGCTCCCTTTGTAATGGAAATGGTTCTTGCTCTGCTGGGTGGGAAACTGTTCTCATCTTGGTCTGATACCCTCATACCTTCTGTTGCTAAGGTATGTTATTTAAATACAAGGCTTGTGCAAGCCTTGCTAGATGGATTCTGCAGATCCAGGGCAGGCCTGAGATACATACTGGATGTACTCACAGTATCCATCCCAACCCACAAGGACTCTTGGGTCTGGGCTGGACATTTAGAGAATGAACCCTAAGTACTGCCTGTTCCATATTACAATTAAAGTGGAAAGTAATTATTTTTCCAAAATATAGTTGAACTAAAATTATTGTATTTTCTCATAAGACTAAGGGGCTCAGAACTACTGCAACCACATTTATTTTAAACACTCTTGCCTCCCCACCACAGAGAACAAAGCTGGCCATTTTATGAAGTACCATCAGATGCATCTCAAACCTCAGTGAATCCAAGGTTTAATTCTATGTGACATTTCTGGTGGTGTGCTACATTTTTGCAAAAATAAAATCCCTTTGATTAAAATTTCACACCTAACTGAGGCCCATGAAACTGATTACCTGGTCCAGTCCGAGCCCAGCATTTGGCAAAAGGTTTACAAACCTCAGGACAACTTGAGGGAAACTTGGCCTAGGCTTCAAGTCAGAGGAAGCATTCAAAGCCCAAGGCGTTTGCCAGGTGGCCTGTTCCCGGCCTGGTGTCAGCAGCTCTAAATTAGGCACACGCTCTTTAAACCAGCCGTGAAAATGATTGGCCTGAATAGCCAAAGCCCACAGGAAAGACTAGCGGGTTGGCAATGTCCAAGGCTGGGGACATGGGAGGAGTTCTGCCTTGTGCTGTGATGCTCCCTAGGGTGGGGGGAAGAAAGCGAAGTTTGTCCTCTGGAGGCCGACCTTCAGTTCCAATGGCAATGGAAGAAACAGCAGGAAGTGCAATGCCCAGATTGCAAAGGCTGGTATTAGGGAGTAGAGGCAGGGGCACTCTTCAGGCCAGTGCTGTTACCAAGCCCTTAGTGAAACCTGGGCTGAGCATCAGCTCCGCTAAGAGCCACTGCTTAAATGGGGCCTTAGGGGCACATTTGCAACTCTGAGATAAGATTTTGTGTCAGAAGTTTAGTCCACTGGACAGCAAAAAACCCTGTGAGATGCTGCCTGGGTCATCCCGGGAGTCCATGTATCCAGTGTTTTTGTCTTTAATGACACTATGTAGCTGAGGCCCCAGTGTGGCCTCATCTTCCGAAGGTTAGCGCTAAGTATCTGAAAGAGTGGTGTGCATAGGTTTAAACCTTTCTCAGACTCACTGATACTTTTTTCAACTTGCTTATGCAATCTATATGCTGTATAAAATAGTGTTTTCTCATGTTTATTCCTGAACACTTGCTGGTTTCAAGGAGTTTCATCAGTTACCTAATTGCTGGAGTTGGGGAACAAGTCCTATGATCACCTCTTTTGATTAGATAGACTTCAATCAGATCCATGCACACTCTGCTGGCAATGTGTCAAGATTGGAAAGTAGAAGTCAGTGATGAGGCTCAAAAATGGCCCAGGGAAGCCGGGCGATGGTGGCGCACGCCTTTAATCCCAGCACTTGGGAGGCAGAGGCAGGTGAATCTCTGTGAGTTCGAGACCAGCCTGGTCTACAAGAGCTAGTTCCAGGACAGGCTCCAAAGCCACAGAGAAACCCTGTCTCGAAAAACAAAAAAAAAAAAAAAAATGGCCCAGGGAGACACATGAGGCCTGGAGAAAATGGACAGATAGGAATATAGAATAGCCTCACAATCACAGAAAAGCACTGTGCAGCCTCTAAGTAAAAACTGTAATTTCTGAGACCTTTATTGAGAGATTTTTAGCAGAAATGGTATTGAGAGGAAAGTAATGAGGAAGAAACACGGAGACAGAAACCTCACAAGGGAAAAAAATCTAGAATTTAGCAAAGTCACTTACAAGGAAGGGTCACTTGAAAATGGTGGGAAGCTCTGATCTGAACAAAGACACAGAGCTGTGTGGAGTACCAAGGGTCAAGGCCAGATCTGTTCTAAGAACGGGCATTAGATGCCACAACAAGCCACTGACAGGGTCCTCGTCAGTTAGGGACACATTTGGCCACCTGACAGATGCGTGGAGGTGTGACCCATACAAGTTCCAGAAAGAAACAGAAGAAGGGGAAAGGAAAGACTGATGATTTTAAAATTAGAAAAACTAAATTCGGACTTATTATGCCCAAGAGGAATATAGCCTGATGTGCAATTTATGCAAATTGATAAAGCTGATTACACAAATTAGCCAAGGCTTTTTTTCCCTCTGGTCAATAAGTCTCCTCTGCCTCCCCGGTTTTTCAAAGCCAGTCGATCACTGTTGGCATTTACAACAAACTTTATTCCTGGTGCGGCTAGCAATTATTTGAAAAGAAAGAAAGAAAGGAAGGAAGGAAGGAAGGAAGGAAGGAAGGAAGGAAGGAAGGAAGAAAGAAAGAAACTTCAGTGGACTGTTTCCTATTTCAGGCTCTAGGTTCGAATTTACAGAACACAGGAAGAACAGGGCAGAGGAGAGCAGCTGGCGCTCCAGAGGATGAGACAGTTAACACAGCCCCAGGCACTGCTCAGCAGATCTTCCTTCCCCGCACCTTCCCCCAAACCTCACTCACGGTTAAGTCAGAATAAAACACATATTGGTGAACTATGTTTAATATGAATTTCAGCCAATCCTCGGGGCATCCCTAGGAGAAAGGTCGATGATCATCCTTTGAATGTGCGAAGCCAAGTATTAACGCAATTTAGCAACGTTTCTGTGTCAGTCACTTTCATCCCCGTTGTAAAATACCACCACGTCCCAAAGGGTCCATAACCTCAGTGGGTCAGCTGGGGACCAGGTGCTCAAGCACAAGGCTCTGGGAGACAGCTTGCAGCAGGACACGTGGCAAGGTCAGAGGGCCATAGGCAATGGGAGCTGGTCTCAAAGCCAAGCCTGCCCTCCTCCGTCACAGAGGGTTTTCAGCCATCCCCTCTGAGTAGAAGGAGGTCCACAGCGTGGACGTCACTGGCCAGGCTGTTCTCGGAGCTCTCTGTTTTAGAGTAAATGTTTCCTGCCAGCAGCGTGGGACGGTCCCTGCAGGTTTCCTGTAGGAAATGCAGTATGATGGGGGTTCTGTTGCCAAAGCAACATTGACCTTGAGAATAAAGTCAGTATCTCAAGACCCTGGTATCTCCTCCATACAGTGAGAGAGTCCAGCAATTTTATTAAGAGTAATGTAATATTAAATAAAAAAATTAAAGCGCGGATTGTGGAATGTAATGGAGAAAGCTAACATTACAGTTCTAGGGAGGTAGAGGAGGAAGAATTAGGAGCTTGATGCCAGGCTTGGCTACATGACGAGATCAATACCAGCCTGGGCTACATATACCTTCATCTTAAGATAGATGATAAATAGATAGATAGATAGATAGATAGATAGATAGATAGATAGATAGATATTTTTAAAAGGGAAGCTCAGTACCTTAGCCAGAGTAGTCAGTCACTAAACCATTAATTATTAACATATTCTTAGTAAGAGGCAAAACCCAGGAATTATCTAAGCCAGCAATCACCTTGCAAAGTAGCAGCTACTGGTTCTGGTCACTCCCGAGTCCGTATAATGAATCCCTGAGCAGTCTTCTCTCCAGTCATTCTCGTGGTGGAGGAAATGGGGTTCCGGTGGGTCACATGACTGACCCTCTAGAACCTGTGTAGGGCATAGTTGAGCTCGTGCTCCACTACTTCATACTGCAGCTGTCCTTCAACCCATGGCGGCCTCTGACCCTTCCTCTCTGCTTCTTTAGTGCTAATGAGAATCCAGGAAGGCAGAGCCAAGCATAAAGGCATCAGAAATCTCTTTGTCAACCACCTCGTTTCTACAAACAGAATCATGCCCTTGAGGCCCTGAGCAATGCAAGCTCCTAATCCAAAAGCCTTTGCGTCCCAACGACTTGCTTCATTCAAGTCTTTCTCCTCTACTCAGGGCATTTTCTTTGGTGAAGCACACCACTTTCTCAGAATGAAAGAGATGAAGTAATAAAGAAAGGCAATTTAGTTTTTCCTCTCTAACCTGCTATGTGGCAGCTGTGAGCTTTGGTTGTGTAAAAGTGCCTCCCTTTGCCATGCCAAAAGACACAGAGAACAACCATCCGTGGGGTAGGCTAGCATTGCCACCCAGGCACACATCTGGCATCTCCAGTTCAGTGACACACTGGTGACGATCTCAGTGGTGCAGGGGAGAAAGCCAACATAGAGGTTACCAGGTAGATAAAATGCCACGTGTTTTGGCAAGATATTTAAATAAGATGAACTTGGGGCCAGAGAGATTGCGCCTGATCATCGGCCCCCACAGCGTGAACAAAGAGAACCAACTGCTGAAAGTCACCTCTGACCTCCACCACACACATAGTGCATTAATAAATGTAATAAAATTTATTTTAAAACAAAGTTTATTGTGCTTGGATCTTAGAAGGCTATATTCCACTGACCGTTCTCAGGTCATTTACTGACTTTTTTTTCTCCAAGAAAAGGTTTTACTATGTAGACCAAGTTGGCGTTAAACTCACAGGGATACTCCTGCCTCTGCCTCCTGTACACTGGGATTAAAGACATGTGCCACCATGCCCATCAATAAAGCATTTTTAAAACCCAACTGGCGATTGGAAATTACGTATTGTTTTTCAACGTTACTGCTTTTCACAGTTATGAATTGTCATAAGAATCGAACGTGACCTTTTAAAATCAGAGAATTGATGAGGCCGTCTAAGGCCATGGATGTGAAAGGTGAAAAGGACCAGGGAAAAAGGATGGTGTCTCTGACTAACAGAAAGCTTGAGGAGACTGGCTCTCCATGCAGAGGGAAGAGCTGAAACCAAAGAAGGTAGCCATTACCACGGCATAAATTACAGCTTTGGGGTGGAAGTGAGAATAGTCACATGTTGACACCCTCAGGACGCGGCTTTCCTTCCTTCCTTCCTTCCTTCCTTCCTTCCTTCCTTCCTTCCTTCCTTCCTTCCTTCCTTCTGTCCTTCCGTCCTTCCTTCCTTCCTCTCACACACTGCGTGGGGACAGTGCAGCATCAGTAGACCAGATTCACAGTGACACTGAGCGCTGGAAGAGCTCAGAGAGCAGTGAACAGTGTGAGGGCTATGGGTTCCAAATCACTGACAGAACAACAGGCCACCAGTCCACTCGCCTACCTGAGTTTCGAGTGGGTACAGGAAAACGTGACTTCCAGATGTCACCAAGTGAAAAGACCCGCACAGGGGAAGTCTGCCTCTCATGCAACGGAAACCATCTTGGCCTTTTTCAGATCTTGCACAGGTCTGAAGATGTCAACTTAAGTCCTATTGAAGAGTGTATCCTACCAATGTTCAGAGACAAACTTGGGAAAACCTGCCGGGAAACCATAGTAGTTAAGGTTTCCACTGGGTTTTCAGAAGCGGGTGCACAGAAACACAGTGTCAGGAGCGTGACTGGACGTGGTCATCGGTTGTTTTCCTTTACCTGGGACTTCTCCACACAGGCAGGCCCGCTGAAACCAAGAGTTCAAGGTTCAGTGAAAAATTGTGTCTCCAAAGTAAGTGGAAAGCAGAGAGGGGACAGCCTGATGCCTACTTCTCCCTACACACACGCACCCACATTCAGAGAGAGACAGGACAGTCTGATGTCTACTTCCTACACACACACACACACACACACACACACACACACACGCACATTCAGAGAGAAAGAGAGAGGACAGTCTGATGCCTACTTCTCCCTACACACACGCACCCACATTCAGAGAGAGAGGGGCCCTCTAAAGCCTACTTCTCCCTACACACACCTGCAGTGCTGACAGAAAGAGAGAGAGAGAGAGAGAGAGAGAGAGAGAGAGAGAGAGAGAGAGAGAGCTTTACTAGCTGAGGTCTTAGATTAGGCAACCCCTAGGCAGCTCATTCTGGGACATAAACTCCTGGAAAAAACACCTGAGCTGAGTTGAGTCCAGAACAGACCAACAAAACCACCATGTTGACCCACAGATTCAGGAAAAAAACAGGTTATTGTCAGCCACCAAGGTTAGGGTGATTTATTCCATACTACCACCAGAGAGATGTAGCTAATGACTACAGATTTCTTCATAAATGTACTTTATCTATCCCCAGAAAATATATTGGATGGAGTGTCTGTACTAATAGAAGAAGCGAAGACTTAAAAATGGGTAACTCCAAAACTCAAGAGGAATGGATCCTCATGCAGGGAAAAGAGCCAAAATAAAAGAAAGAATAAATTACCACAGCATAAAGGGCAGCTTTGGGGTGGTAGCCCACTCCAACTCAAGTGGGGAAGCATCTCAAATATTTTGTTGGCTAACAAATAATCTAGCATTTTGTCTCTTTGCCATGCTTCTCTGCTGAGGCAATGGATTTTGGTTTTGTTCTGTTTTATTTTTTCAAGACAGGGTTTCTCTGGCAATGGATATTTTTATAGAACAATAATATCATCAGCAAAAAATAATATCATTCAGGCTTCAGAAATGGTTACAGGTGAAATTCATATGCACACATAGATTTCCTGGTTGGGGGCTACCAACAGAAAAGACATGCTTAGTCTCCGTTTATTATGAAGCTAGGCATTATGTCTGGTCTGGGTTGAAGCTTCTGGTGGTCAGAGGGGATATGGACAGCTCGCTGACATGGACAGGCATTGCATGGAGTCTGATTATAAACCGTCTTGTTGGTCTCTTCTGCATACTCACTCCACAGGGAAATGGAGGAACATCCAGGAGAGTGACGGATGTTGATGTAATTAATAACCACAAATGTGGCTCAAAGACAAGTGTGGACTTTTCCTCCAATAGACTGTGCTGTGAGGCAGAGACCCTGAGAGGACATCAGGTGAGTCGGCTTCCTAAACAGCCTGTGGCGTGTATCCGACCCCATGTGATCGGTTCATCCAGCTGTTGAATGCACACTGGGTAAACATCTCCATGTGTAAGTATTGAAAAATATAAGGTACAAATTACAGGTAGAATAAAAACTTCTAAAGTAAAGCATCACAATTTAGAGAAAATATAAGAGAATTTTGTCAGAATGTGTCTTAATAAGTTATTGCTCATCAAGTCCTCCTGGCTCCAACCCCCGGCACAACATGCAAATCAGGCACAGTTCCTGCTTCTTAGGGATGAGGAGGCAGGAGGATCAGAAGTTCAAGCTCACCTTTAACTACATGCTGAGTTATAGAACAACCTGAGACACAAAATGTCTTATTCAAATTTTTTTAATTAAAGTGAAAAATTCATAAATCATAAAAGAAGATTTATTATTGTGGGTTATGGTCTGTGTTCCAAAACTTAATGATCTAGAAGGCTGGTTCTTGGAGCAATCAGCAGTAAGGAAGTTCCGGAGAGTGCTCTGAGGTCACAGGAGACTGCCCTTAGTGGGCAGTAGGTAGTTCGTATGGACCCTTGAGTTAGTTTGTGTGAAGGAGTTGTCACAGCAATGGGCAAACCCAGCCCACTCGGTGTTTCGGTTTCCTGTCTGTCACTGAGAACTCTTCCATGCGTTCTTGTCTCTGTGAAACTAGCCACCAGGAGGCTACAGTCAGAGTCGCACCGATGCAGGTGCTGTGCAGATCAACACCGTGATGGCAAGCTGAATAAACCTCTTCTCTTCACTCAGCCTCAGGGATTTTGCTGTAGTAATGCTAAAACACTAATTCAAGATTTATACATCTGACTGCATTGTAATTGTGAATTCTATTTAGTACAAATGATCATATACAAACTAACCAAAGAAAAGCAATGTAACACACACATATACACGCCTATAAAAGGACACACATACACAAATACACAGAGAAAATATATAGACACATAGGAAAGGAATTGTGCTTGCAAGATACAAAGGATTCACTAGAAATCAATTTTTTAAAAGCCAAACACAGCAAGAAAATATGTAGAAACTATTAGCAGGCTACTTAGAAGGAAACTAGAGATTGTGAGACTCAAGGAATGAAGTCTCCACTTTACTCACTGGCTGGTAATATTTTCTAGTTATATTGACAGTGGTGTGTGGATGTGTGTACAGTGTATGCCCATGTGTATGATGTGGGACATGTGAGTGTGCCACAACTCAAATATGGAAATTGGAGGCTGAGTGTGAACTCTGCCTTCCCCTCCACCTTTGCATGAGTGAAGGGAATCAAGCTCGGGTCAGCGGCTTGTATAGCAACACATTTACTGGCTGAGTCACTGTTGACTCCATGGTGGGACGAATTCTAAGTCTGGCATTATGGGATTCTGAATAGATTCCCCCAAAATGTACAAACTATCCTAGACCTTCACAAGATATATGAATTTGTCACTTTGCTGAGAAGGAGTCTAAGGGCTGGAGAGTTGGTTCAGCTGCAGTTAAAATCTCCTGATGCTTCTGCAGAGC